>NW_010972589.1:2331412-2338378 GCF_000737465.1 Haliaeetus leucocephalus
CCCCCCCCCCCCCCCCGGCAAGATTATATACCCCTCGGGAAATACAGCCATAAAGGGCTGACCTTCCTACGACCTTCACACATGCAGGTTCGCAGAACTCATTACAGGACCAAAGCCTCTAAGAAGGTAATGTTTTTGGTAAACACTGATCTCCACCCTCTCCATAAATTCCTGGAAGTGATCCTTACTGTAATATTACCACAACAAAACAGAAGTCTACCATTCCTTTCTGAAGGCAGTGCAATTTGTGACTATGGGAGAAGATCTATAAGAAGAAACCGTATTACCAGAAAGACTGATTTCCTTCTCATCACTTTACATTGATAGTGCATGCCTCCTCATAGTACGATCAGTCACAGCTGCAGAGAAAGAAATTCCATTCAGGACAGGTTTAAAGGACAGTCTAAGGACTCTGACATTGCTCCAATGTCTTCCAGTTCTGCTCATTTTACAGGTACCACTGGGGCAATAGGTTGCATGGATTTGAACTGCAAGGTTTCCGCTTACTACGGAGGAGTTGACAGTGCCCCTTGGCAAAGCATGCATCTGTGCAGTATCTGACAGTGAAACTAGGCTTTCTGGGACAGGCAATGTTGTTAGTAATACAAGCTCCACTTATGCAAACATTATAGAGGACAGTAAGTGTAAAAGCCTCCATTTCCCACAAGCAGCAGACACTGATGTACTTTTTAAAAAAGACCCCTCTCTTCAAACAAAACTGCACTTCAGTATTCTCTAGGACACCAAATTATGGCATGCAGCGTCCTGACTTGCATGAAATTCAAGTCCAATATGACATTACCAGCACCTGCCTTTAAAAAGGACAATACATGTGAACATACAAAATATAGAAGTGCATGGATTGGTTCCAACTTACAGTAGTCAACTAATCTCCTCAAAGAGGTGCACATAACTATTTCAATGTATCCACACTTTTCATTCTTCCCCTCTAGCCTATAAATGTTTCCACAGTATGAACATTTTGTTAAACTTTGGTTTCTATTAAAAAATGGGACAAGTCAACTCAGCATTATTTTAAACTTAATTGAAAGCTAACGATAAGCAGTTTTTCCATGTTTTGTTTGAAGCACTGTAATTATTACATAGCAGAGCAGTGGGTGGGTTCTTATGTTTTTCCTTTAATGGCTGTAAGACAGGTGGGAAACTACATGAGAGAGGTGATCCTTCCCCTCTGCTCAGCACTGGTGAGGCCACACCAGGGGTACTGGGTCCAGTTCTGGGCCCTCCAGTACAAAAAGGAGATGGACATACTGGAGAGTCCAGCAAAGAGCCACTAATACAAAGAAGGGAGACCAGAGCATCTCTCCTATGAGGAAAGGCTGAGAGAGCTGGGACTGTTCAGCTTGGAGAAGAGAAGACTCAGGGGAATCTTACTGATTTTACATAAATACCTGAAGGGAGGGCACATAGAGGATGGAGCCAGGCTCTTTCCAGTGGTGCCCAGTGACAGGGCCAGAGGCGAGATGCACAAACTGAAACACAGGCAGTTCCCCCTGAACATCAGGAAACGCTTTCTCACTGTGAGTGTGACCAAGCACTGGCACAGGTTGCCCAGGGAGGTGAAGCCTCCATCCTTGGAGATGCTCAGAAGATGTCTGGACATGATCCCGGGCAGTGGACTGTAGGTGGCCCTGCTTGAGCAGGGGGGTTGGACCAGATAACCTCCAGAAATCCCTTCCAACCTCAACCAGGCTATGATCCACCAAAGTGGCACACTTTCCACAGAGCTCCTATCTTCACACAGGACATACAGTCGCCTTTGTTCTTTTACAACACATTGCCTATAAAATTCCAGAACTACAAACTCTTAAGCACTTAGTATTTCTCTTCTTTGCGTGCTCTCTCTACGCCAGTCATTTTCATCCTGGTGCTCACCGATTTCCTTAAAGGCTCTGCAAAAAGAAACTAAGGAAATAACTTCTACATGCTTTACTACACATTAAGACTTAAAGGTATTTGCAGACCTGCTGCAAAGTTACAAGAGATTCACAAATCAAAAGCCATAGGAAAAAAAAAAAATGACTGTCTTAATAAAATCTCTCACTTCTACATTCCAAATCCTTCAGAACACATCATATAAGAAAAGTTTAAAAAAAAAAAAAAAAAAAAAAAAAAAAAAGAGCAGGAGCAATTTTCACATGGCTATTTCAGTAGGAAAGCAACATTTAATGAAAAATACCTGGATAATTTTTCCCCAGAGTGATAACAAATACATATAGAAGTCTTAACTCAGATCAAAACACTTCGGGATGGAGCCATAAGCTCATAATTTTGATAATCAAACTAGATCACCCGGTTGTCCTTTCTGGTTTCATGGTCTATGAAGAAAAACATTTACCTGCTGATATCACAAAACCTAAGGAAAAAAGCTCTGCTGATTTTGTACAAGTTTTAAAGAGGGAAAACCTTTCCAAAGAAGTCTGCTAAGAACAAATAAATGAAAAAGGCAGAAGGAAAACAAGTCTTCCCTCCCGCGCCAGGTTAGTTCATATTACTTTATACATCTAAAATCATACTGGTTTACACTTTAAGTTTTGAGGATTGAATTATTCACAATAGAGACTATAATTCATGGGCATCTTGCTCAGGAAAGAACACTCAGAAATGCAGACTGAACCTCAAGTTAGCGAAATAAAAATACTCAAATTTATTCTTAAGTATATTCTCATTCTGTATCATAAAGGATAATGGCTGTGTATAGCCTAAGAACATCAACCACTCATTTCTCTCCTCTGTTCATAAAGGTGCTGAGAGTCAAGAATATTCCATAAGCACACAAATACGTAGCAGGTTATTGTCAGCCTCGGCATTAGCATCTCATCTACTAACACACAACTGGTGTTGGTTATATCAGAGCTTAGAGTGCAACAGTTTCAAAATCAGCTTATGCTCGCTGAAGACTTTCCCTCCTGACACCAAAGCCTCAGCCACTTACTCCTATTGCTTCCTTTGCCTCACTGCTAACAGCTGCTCAGCTGCCCAGAGGACAATCTGATTGAAAATTAACCTTAAAAAACAGTTCTTGGCTAAGTCACAGAGTTGATTCCCAGCACCATCATACGGAAGGGGATAGAAGAGGGAATACACAGCCAGGGGGAAATTTGCTCTGCTGGGCAGCAACATGGTCTTATGTGAAAACAAGCCAATAATGAAACTTTGCAAGAGCTTTTAAACCAAGCACTTCTTACATTTCCTTCCTTCTTTCTACTACCCTGACTGCTACAGTGTTCTGAACTTCTGCTATAGATGCAAGTAAATATCATAGGGCTCTAATATAAATTAATCCATCAGAATACTTAACAAAAAAAAAAAAAACCAACACAAAACCACACAAGGCAATATGACAGTTAAGGAGTAGTAGCGTCATTTGGGTTTACAGCATCTAACGGACTGCAAGGTTGGACAATCCTGTCCAGAGAAGCTATAAGACAAGGCAAAGAATCGACTCCAGTACAGTCACTAACTGATTTAACTAAAGCAAATCTGTCAACATAATTGAATCTAAGAATTATCTCTGAGCTAATCTGTTTGTGCTATCAATAAGCCTCTTAGCTGGACAACCATAAGCAGGATGACTAGACAGCATGACTTTTTGCACTGAAATCAATCGGCTCCAATAGAAAGAGAAATATTGATGAATCAAAGTTCAAATAAAGGACAGTTTTAGACAAAGAATATTAGCAGTGAACTCCTGAAATTTATTTAGGAGACATCGCATTATTCACTACAAAGTAAAATAAGAGCGCTTGTAAACTCAAACAGCTATCTCAGTCAAACCACAGAGTAAGCAGGAAGGCTTTGAATCCCACACCAACTGGTATCCTGAAAAGTCGACGTTAACAGGAAGTTAATTCTCAAGATTTTTCTCTCTCCCACTAGCACTGATCCCACAACTGAATCCACAAAACTGAGCCCTCCATACAAGTGCAGCTTTCCAAGGAGGCAATGGCATTGCTCGTGGAGTTTTAACAATACAAACATGACACAGAAACATACCTTCAAAGCACAGGCATTGTACATCACAAGCCAGTTTTACAGTGCCAGCATTACAAAGCTTTGTACATGAAGTGAGCTGCCTACAACTGACATGCAATAGCTGGCATTTAGTGAGTAGAAAGCATTTCTCTGACTTACTATGTTTTTATGGCAACTCTGAAAGCCACCAGTTGTTAACGGTCTACCTATCAGCAATTGTTCTCTGACCAACAGGCTAAAACACAGCTCCTAATTCCATACTGTAGTTATGAGGACTTCTCATATCATACTGGTCTGTCTGTTCTTGCATTAATATGGAGGTATTGTGAAATAAGCAGCGCATAAAATCAAGTGACAGTTCTGTGGGAGTTAAAATGGAGTTATTCAAGAAGTTACACCGATGAAGTACCCGGCCTAACACTGGAGACTTATTAAGAGGAGGCACCCACTTTTGCAAACAGAACAGTCATTACTGGGGCAGGGGGAAAGGTACCTGTTTCAAAATTTGAAACAAAGAACATGCCATTTTCTGCAAACTAACAAGAAACACTCCACCAACCTTGACTTGAGTACCACTCGCAACGTACAACATCCAGACAACACAAAACAAATGATGTCCCACAAATACTACTTCTGATGCTAGCAGAAGGAGCACTAAACCACCTCAATTCTGGAAATCAAAGAAAACTATTTTAGAGACTTCAGAAAGAAATAGATTTCAAACAAACATAACTCATACACTGCCTTCCCCCTTATTATCTCCCCTCTCCCAAGGAAATTTTTAAGTAACATAGGAAATTGTTAAGAAGAAAAACACGTACAGCTTTTAGAAACGGCAAAATGTTTGTTTTTAACTTCTTGCCTTTCAATATTGCAGATGCTGCCTTGACAGCACTCGTTCTTTCTACTGAGCTATTAGGAAAAAAAAAGTTATCATGGATTCAGTTTACAGTCTATCATAGCAGATACAGTGGGAAGTTTCAGCATTTTTCCTTTCCAGCATTATACAGTGACAACAGTAAGAGACAATAATATTGATCACTTAAACCAAAAATATTTAACCTGCACTAATTTCTACAATACTCATCTCATTCTTCTATCCCAAAGAAGATGGGATAGAGTATTTCAAAACTCAAAAGTAAACCCTCAGAGGACATGGAAAGGTTAGGATCAAATTAATTCTACAAAAGCATTTGGTAATCTGTTACAGGAGACAGAACATGTGAAGCAGCAAGGAGCTCAGGTGTGAGCTGCAGCAGAAAGGAACAACAGGAGTTCCAAACAGTTCCAGGCAAATATTTTCAATCTGATCCTGCTCTCTGGTACCTGCAAGTTCACTTACTCCCACCAACTCTCACCTGCATTCCACGAACTGACAGAGTGCCAAGTTAACATCCATTAATATACATGGCAAAACTTGCAGATCACATGCTGGTACTGCTTCATTAGTCAGGACTCTGGATTAAACTAGTCAGATGCTCAGAGGCTGCAGCAACAGCTTCGTACTTCACTGAGATTTTATGCATGCACATACCAAACACGGAACACCACATATATAAATGTATGTGCCTAATCATGTTAATGCTTCCTCAGCATACTGGTGTGCTACCCAGTGCTCTAGAACAGGCACCAAGATCAGTTATGAACTACAAGATTTTTGTTTGGTTAGGGGTTCTTTTGCACTGGATCCAGAGAGACTCTACTTATTTCTGCTACCGTCATCCACCATGCTGTTAAATCTACTGGCAAGTGGGAGTTCATCCATGTAAGTGACAGAAACTTTTGTTTTACTTCAATAGAAATTTAAATTTCAGCCACACATACAACACCTGATCTTCACTTAACTCAGTACCTCACATCAAAAGCTGAAAACTCTTGCTCTCCCTTAGGATTTTTACCCTTCTGTTTTTCCTCCCTTATAACGATGCTCATTGAAAAACAGAGTAGTAGTGGCTATAATCACAGCTTAATACAATTTTCTTACATGCTTCTAAAATGATTTTCTTATCTGTTGTCATCACAGGTTGCTCTGGCTCAATTAAAACAGGTTATAGAGCCTCAGAGAGGGCACAGCTTTGTGAATACGGTTCCTGGGCTGGGGGACAATACTCCTTCCTCCAGGCTTCTTATGGAAACTCCAGAAGAGCCCTACTAGGAACAACCAGATTTAAACACGGTTCAGCTCCAGTATAGTCAGAAGCCAGGGCATTACTTACAGTACATAAAACTGTGTAACACACAGCAGTAAAACACGCACATATGGCGAACTGGTCATCGTAACTGTTGTTTGGTTTGGTTTTAGCTTGTTTTTTTTCTGTTGCTTTCCTGATTGCAAAAACCATTACACCCACGATTTAATCTCAGTGGACTGAAAGGTTCAAATGAGGTTATAGATTGCAAGAGAGAAAAGTGTCCACACGGGAAACTTGTCCCGCAGACTGCGCAAGGGAGAACAAGATGCCTGGGCTCCCACCCTTTAACAGATGTTCCATTTTTTGGACATCTCCTCCTCTTCCCTAATGTTACCTAAAAATAAGCTCATCTAAACACGAAGTTCAAAATCGTCAGCTGCAAACCAAAGCAGACACCGAGAGCACAAACCTGCTAAAAACCATAATGGGAATTTTAGTAATTTTAAATACAGGTATACCGCTAAAAGCTATCCATAATCCCTGACGGTGAAGAAACCAAGTTAGTATTTGTATGTCCCTCCCCAACAGCTAGGAAAGCGACCTCTATAAGCGGGGGTCCTTCTCACTGACAACAGCAGCAGTCTACCGGTAAATAATTCACAGGTCAAATTTGGCAAGCGATTCTTGACCTTCGGTAAACAATTACACCCAACTGCCTCTATCCTTTAAGGGGGCGGAAGGGACAAAAGAGCACAGGCAGCAAAGGCAGGCCTCTCCGCCCGCCCGCCAGCAAGCCGGCTGTGAAGGGCGCCCCGTTGCCACAGGCCGGTGTTTGGGC
>NW_010972589.1:2338388-2377240 GCF_000737465.1 Haliaeetus leucocephalus
CGGGCCGCTTCTCCCCTCACGGCTCGCCCTCGGCCCCCGCCGCGGAGAGGCCGCGGCGTGCGGAGCGGAGCGGCGGCTGCTGCTGCTGCTGCTGCGGCCGGCTGGCTGCTGCTTCTCCCTCCTCCTGCCAGCGCCTCATGTGCCCTCCGCCTCGCTCTCAAACGGCGTCCGGGGAAGCGCTGCAAACCCTTCCCGTCGGGCGGCAGCGCACGTGGGGCGGCTGCCGGACGCTCTCCTCCGCCGCGGGCTTCCTCCCCTCGCCTTCACCCGCACCGCCGGGCCGGACCCCGCGGCCTTCTCGGGAGGCGGGGCGGACACCCAGGGGGCCGCGGCGCCGGCCACCTCGGAGGCAGCTGGCACAGTAGTCGCAGCACTCCCCCCCGCCCCGGCGGCCATTACCTCATGGCCCAGCCCTGCCGCGGAGGAGGGGCCGCGCGTCGCCCAGCAACCGGCCCCCTGCCGCGGCCCGGGCCGGCGGGACGGGATGCCCTGCGTTGAGCTGCGCTGCGCTGCCTGCTGCTGGGCGAAAGCAACTCACCGCTGCTTCGGCCAGAGCTGGCCCAACGCTTCTCCGCCGGCCTTCGGCACTGTGGCTGCGGGGGGTCCTCTTCGCAGAGCAGCCGGGGCGAGGAGTGTCGGGGCTCCCGACAGGGCCGTCTCCCACAGGAGACCAGCGGGCGGCTCCCCGGCTTGGCGAAGGTGTAGCTGGGTCGGTAGCGGCTACGCGAAGCGACCCGGGCCGGTTTGGGAGGCGCGGAGGGACCGGCGGCGGTGCGGTGAGGGCCTCGCCGGGCGGCAAGGACCGGTCTGCCCGGCTCTCTCCTCCCCCCGGCCCCCCGCCGCTCCCCGCCAGCGGGGAGGGCTGGCGCGGCGCAGCACCGCTCAGCTGCCGGCCGTGTAGCCCGCGAAGGGGGCTGCGGTTTTGCCACCTTGGCCGTCTGGCTTTTGAATGACCTGGGCTGGTACAGCCAGTTAACTGCCGCGGCGACCTGTTCCTCACGCGTTCGTCACGGTGAATGCGAGAGCTCTGCCTGCCTGAGCCGGGCAAAAAGGCTTGAACAAAACCCTGGCCGAGCACCCAGCCAGGCTGCAGGGACGCTGGTGGACAGATGAACGGACGTGGGAATAGGAGAGAGGGTCTTGGTGAAAGTTGGGACGTTCAAAATACGTGTTTCTTCAAGTTTGGGGCAGGAACGAAGGAGAGGAATCTTGGAGAGGGAAGTTGCAGTATGCAAGATATATTAGACACCACAAAATCCCCAAACGGAAAGATTTATTATTAATGTCCCACCTACAGAGAAAAGCTTCAGTCCGTGTTCTTAATAAAAAAAAAAAAAAATCCAGCGGAAATCACAACTTCTTATTTCTACAGCTCACAGAACTATTTGTTGCAGGAGGGTTTGATTGTTCACCGGCAAGGGAAGAACAGAATTGTGTCCAGGGTTACAGCTGGTGAGACAAAGAAAAAAGTTGCAGTCGTGCTGGTGACAGGATTCCGGAAGCGTGGGATGCGTGTTAACCTCGAGCGAGTGCAAATGGATTTGGGGTTTGAACCTGAATAACCCATAAAAAGAGATGATCCAACCCTTCACAGATGCAAACAAAGAGAATCTCAGTGGGGATGTGTTGGGGTGATAGAAGAGAGAGGAGAAAGGTTACAGGACAGCAGAGGATTCACAGGTGCCTGCCAAACAGGCATGTCTTTAAAGCAGATTCCCTGGAAGTGACAAAGGGTGCAGTTAGATGGGGCATCTGAGTCAACCTGAAAGCTTGCTGCTGCCAAAAGGAGCAGGCTGCTCTCCCCACTTCAGAAGAGCCAGGCAAGCCTGGGTTTCCCAAGGGCTGGCTCTGCTGCTTAGGATTCCTCAGTGAGTGGCTCAGTTTACTAACCCGATGCAGAACTAATTATATTTTTCTTCTTGTCAGTTTTCTGCCAGATTAGGGAACTGAGTAGATTCACCCTAAGGTCATAAAAGTATCAGGAGTGAGCACACAGGAAGAGTTGAGACCATTCATCTGGGAGGAACAGGACCATCCCTTTGGTAAATCATCTTGGTAGTCTCATCTAACTTCTCCCTAAAATCAAAACTTCATGTTACTGCTAGGAAGTCTAACACCTAGGTATCATTAAAAAGGTTGGTCCCTTCCACTTCTCACCCTCAGCTGAGTCCTCCCATTGCTTCCTTTGTGCCCAGTCTTGTATATGTGTGACCCTGGGGTTAGCCAGTGAGCAAGCTAAATCAGGAGGCTTTAAAAAAGGATAGTTTTCTGATTAATTCCTGAAACAGCTAACAGTGGAGTCAGATGAGTGACAGAGCTTGCACAAGAGAGGGAACAAGCCTGTGCGATTGCAAACAAGGGATAGAGCCTTTCAGCAGCAGTTAGGCACTTGTTATAATGTGTAACATAAGCCCAAGACAGCAGTGAGGAGGAAGGGTCTGTACAGTGAAGGAGAAGTAGTTTTGAGGAACAGAGTTTGCTCTGTGCTTTACAGAATGTCAATAAGAAGCAAGAAAAAAAGCAAAGATAGGCTGGTAAGGGATAAAAAAAAAAAAAAAAAGAGCTTTCAGTTCCACAAAAACAGAGGAAGACACACAACAGAGGCATCTTGGAATCAGAGCCCAGGAAAAAAATCCAATGCTGAAAAAAACAGAAGGCAGAAATTGTCTGCAAGCAGAAAGAAAACCAAGAAGTAGAAACATGAAGATCCACACCAACAACAGAGAGAAACAAGTCTACGTGATTGGAGGCTTCTTGTTGAGAAGATCCATTTGACCCATCACATCTGTGAGGAACAAGGATTTGAGATGTACTGCTGAGACTGAAAAGAGTCGTTAGAGTGAGCAGAAGTCCTTCACAGTGGGACAAATGGCAACGACATGCACTATTTATACACAAACACTGTGTGGGAGTACATCAGGGGAGAGAACTTGGGGTGATGGGATTGCCAGCCCCTCACATGCAAAGTGCGTGTCTGTATACTGATCATGGGATACGGTAGCAGTTGTTTGGTGGTTGCTGCACCAAATTCTCCTTAAGAGTTTTTGTTGCATGGTGCTATAGTGCACATAAGCATACTCCATTGCATTCTTACCACCATCTCAATTCATCCACCTCGCAATTCCAAAGCTGGCCATTGACACCATAACCAGATACTAGATTTCTCTGCTCTCTTTCTGTTTTCATTATCCTCTCTATTTCCTCTCTCTTCTTGATTATCACATGATATTTAGCACATTAATTCTCAATTTTCCTTCCTTGATTACATTTCTAGAAGAGACTTTTTATTTCCACACTGCTAAACTAGAAGACTTCTCAAATACAGTTTTCAGTGAGCGTGCTCTTGTTTTTCTTGCATGTTCCTCACTTGCTGTCTCTAGAACTTCTCTTATAGTCCCTGTGAAACAACCAAAGAATACAATATTGCTTTCAAAGCATTTAAACCAGTTTCAGAAATCTCTGGTTAGTTTGCCAGCTGAAGATCCCGATTGCAGCTCTGATTGTAAAGTAGATGATTTTAATCTCAGAGAACAAGCGCATTCCAACAGGCATGAACAAATGAACTGAGGGAAAAAAAAAATCACTAAAACATATCCCACCAATGTGTTTCTGCCTAAGCTGTGCTGTGGATTTAAGAAGAAAGGAGTTGAGGTGCTTCCTCTTTTTGTTCTTCCTGCTGGTGCCTGGTGCTACTGGCCCCATTTCTCACACTTTTATATCAGCATGGACTAAGTAATGCTGTAAGTCCTTTAAAAAGATCTGTGAAGTGTCTGCATAATGCTGTCTGTACACCATCTTTTCTTGTTTAAATGGTGTTTTTTTGTAAAGCTATCATTGCTTTTACTTGAATATCAAAACGCATAAATTCTTGCAAGTTGTCTGCCTGAGCATGTGAAAACTAAGCATGTGAGTACTTTTGATGGATTTTTTCTGGTTTTGTGCAGGTTTTTTGTTTCATTTTTGTTTTACAACAAGGTATGCAATGCTGTCTTTGCTGGAAGAATCAAATCAGCAGAAAAGCTTTTCTTCTTCAGAGCTCTATGCTTCCTTCAGCTAGCATCAGCCAGTAGCAATGCTTTCTCCTTCAACTGCTTCTCTACTGGAAATTTCTTTCCCGTAAAGGGGCAGCTTCTTTCAGGAGCAATACCAGCTTATGGCATTGGTCTGAAGTGTTACTGTGACTGTGACCTAAGCAGAGCAGACGCACGTAATTTTAAAAAGAACACAAGGAAAATGAGAGGCTAAATCAAAAAAGTGAAAGTTTATGGACAAGTGAAAGCATAAACACAAGCAGAGGAGACAAATAAAATGAAGATAAAGAGGTCTTAAGGAGAAAACTCATTAAAAACGTCCTGCATAGAGGATCATATATAATAATTATGGCAAAAGAAAGCATTATTCCAGAGCTTACAGTCTGAAAACACATGAAGAAAGGAAACAGTGACTCAGAGGATGGGGTTTTGCACATATTTGACATTAATGAAATGGAAGTTGGAATAAATAGTTTGTAAAGCTCAGATTAGCATTAGAAGTGAAGACAAGTACACAAACAAAAAGGAAATTAAATGCAAGATAGTGGGCTAATGATAAATGTGCTAGGCATGCATTTTGCAAGACAAGGAAAAAAAAGTGCAATCAAGCAAAGCCAAATGAAAATAACACTGTGGAATGATGATAGTACCTTCAAGACATTGTGAATTCTAATCAGGATGCAAAGGATACCCTGAGTATACAGGCTGAATCTTCAGAATATGCAACATAAAAGCCATTGCTTTCTGCTGAAACAATGAATCTGTATACTCAGTAACAAAGCATTTGACTCTTTTGTGAGTCCAAACTGCTGAACGTGTTTGAAGAAAATGGGATCTCCTCCAACATGTTATACCTAGAACAGATGAAAATAATTCAACCAGTACAACATCTGCTTTACACACGTTCTATTACATTAGACTAAGGAATAGTCTGAACACTGAAATACGCAGAAAAAGAAAGCATCACTAATAATTTTACATAATCTCAAAATTACATAAGCAGCATGATAGTCACTGAAAAAGCAAGATTTTGACAAAGGCCTATTCAGCCTTCCTGCATAAGCAAGGTGGTCATCTCATCATATTTTGGAAGCCAGCGGGTAGGCTTAGGTGTTGAGAACACTGTTAGTTGTGAACCTTGCAGCAGAAGAGTATCAGCTCTGCCCAGCCAGGCTCATAAATCAGCATCAGAGCTGACAATACTCAGGAATGTGGTATGAGGAATGCCTGGCAGAAACTGTGGTATTCCATAACAATTAACCCCATCTCATTAGCAGATAAAAATCAATACAAACAAACAAACAAGAAAAAGAGGAAGTTGGTTTTTACTTCAGTATAATTTACAGAACAGTTGCTGACTTCCCGAGGAAACCCAGTGATTTTGGGAAGGTAAAAGTAGTTGGTAATATGCCAACCTTGAAAGGTATTAACTCAGAGAGTATTAAAATTTTCAGAGTATCTTACCACATCTCTTTCAAACCTTAGACATATGCAAAGCATTGAGACCATAATGGAGGAAGAGGCAATACAAGCATGCTATACATGCAGTACTGGTGACCTTACAAGTTGATCCAGTGAGGTGAGATTTAGAGCCCTGTTCCTGTAAAAGAAACCACTAGTAGTTTTTGCCTCACCGCTGAAACAAACACATTGGCAAGGACTATTTTGCAATAGTGTTTCTGCAGTGAAAAGGTCAACTCTATGATTGAGAAAACAAATATCCAAACAGAAGAATCCCAGAAGCTACCAAATAATTTGAAAAATCATTGCTACTCCCAAATATCAGCAGCATACGATACTGAAACTGTAACACTTGAATTTATTTAACGACTTTGAGAAGGATGAGTGAATACAGCCTTGTACCAGAAAAACAAGGTGACTAAATCATGAGAACCTGAGTGTTACCACAGAAATGCAAAAATAAAGAAAAACACACAAAGTTTCACTCAAACAGCGAAAGTATGTGCTAGTTTCAAGAGGATGTTGGAAAAGAATCTGAGAATAAAAAGCACAAGATAAAGATGTGCTTATGTTCATCATTCTTCCAAAATGGTCAAAGACCACAAAAGTGGCCCTGTGTACTTCCCAGGAATGACAGAAATGTCAAGGCAAATGGAACATAAAAATATTACATATGAGCAACTGAATCATCATACCGAGGAGGCTGAGAATAGAAAGTCTCTTGAGAATGGGGTCAGTCTGGAATAGAAAGAAATATGTACTAGCAAGATGGGATGAAGCATGAGTAATTGTGATAGCTGGGAGAAAACCTAGTACATGCGGCACAATAAAACAGAAGTGTATAGCATCTTCAACAGGCATTAGAGCAAACTAAAGAACAGATCTTACCAAAGGAAAACAAAACATGGAAACATACCTTAAAATTATAGGCTATTTGTCAGACCTTTGGGAACCAGGCAAAATGTCAGAGGCTTCTGTAGTACCCATTGAGGGTAGAGCAGTGAAGTGTTTAAGCATTCCTGAGCTATGTGGTTTCAATCACAAGATCTCAGTTTACCTCAAATTAGACCATATATTTATCTGAGAACAAGAACTTGATTACATCTGACCATCCCATATAACAGCCAGGCAAAGAGCAAGGCTGAGTTTGCTGTAGAGATTGCTAAAAGAATTGAAATGGTGCAAACAGCAGAGAGAGTATTTTGCATTCCGTTCTTGAATGTTGAAAATATTCCCACAGAAAAGTTTACTGCAGTTTAGTACAATGCTTGAACTCATGTTTGGTAACAGACTAAAGGAGTAACAGACTAAAACAGTAAGAAAAAGGCCAAAGATAAGAGTCTTATAATTACAGACCTGATCTATATTTGTATTTAGATTATTTCTTCAAGATAACTCTGGTACTGGAAGCAAGTGACATGTTTGAAGAGAGAATTCCTGATTCTTATACTGAATCAAAGGGAAAATTCCCCATCTGGAGTATATTGAAATTGTGCACCCAGATGGTAAGAAAGATACAGACATGTAATGATGTGTGTATCGACAATAAAAAAGTGCTATGGTTCCTAACTAAGAGGTATTGGAAAAACGAGGGGTATAAGTCAACATGTCCCCCTGTGTCTGCCTTTAATTACACTGAAATTCTTCATTGTGGAGACATTTAATTTGAAAAGCTATGAATCTCTGGTTTGTTTGTTACTACAGCATTTTTCTGTCTCTCTCTCTCTGTACTTTGTAATGCTATTGCCACTATTATATGAAGATTTAAACAGACTTTGTTAATGTTAAAGTTCATACCATCTCACTCCCCCAGAATGGGATATTTACTCCCCTTTGCATAAAAACAATCCCTAACTTGGACTAATTTAACAGAAAGCTGTACATAGGACAAAACACCAGAAATTTGGAAGCAAAGGCAGTAACTTGATAGTTATTGTGGCTTAGTTGTGTCCTCTTGGAGAGGGACAATGAAATTAAGTGACTTTTCTAAGATCTGTGATCGAACTGCTGTCAGGACTGGTCTGCAATTGAGCTAATATTCTGTTCCTTCTTCTTTATATCGGTCACCCTCATCAAAGCCAAAGACAAAATACATGGTTTTCTAAAATCTAAATAAATCCCTCTTCAAGACATACTTTTCTTATGCTTACTAAAAGAAACTAGGTGATGTCTACTTACGTATTTGGTTTATTTATATCTAGGCAACTACTCATTTACATTAAAAGAAATGGAAAGATTATTTTGCTTGTGCAGCTTCAAAGCTGTAGCTTCATTGGTAATGACAGATAAACTCTGCAATTGCTGAAAACTTATGCTGCAAAATGGGACAGGATCTGAACTTGTTCAGAAGTGAGCAATTTTGCCATGCATATGCACCCAATATTTTTCAGCACTTAGGAGTCCAGTCAATTCTATGTGGATATCCAATAAACCAGCAAAAATTATACCTGTGTGCAGCACTGGCGTCTTACCAGTTTTGTAGACTCTCTACCAAACCCCACAACAGCTGAACTGTGACAAAATGTTTGGCAAGCTGTGTAACTAATGAAGCTTTTTTTCCTCCAGAACTGTGCTTTGTGTCTACAGCCTCTGCTGCCTGAGAAGGTATGAAACAAAAATGAAAGCTGACACCTTTCTAACATCCCTCTCCCAAATAGGGACTTTTTTTTTTCCCCTCCCTTTTTTCAGTATTAGGGGGGTTTAAATTCAGACTGAAATCTTTCCTACAGTGGGGGTAAAAAACCTGACCCTGTTATCATACAGCCTAAAGAAATATTGAATCCTTCAAGTATACTACTTCTTTTATCAGATCCAGTTGAAACGGATCAACGGGTTCAAAACTGTTAGGGAGTCAAGATGAAGGTGGGACAACTGACAAAACATAATTCTTTACAACTTTCTCTAGAAAGACAGACCAAATCTTGTTAAATGTTTTGTCATGCAAGAGAAAAGGATACTTATTTGACATTTTCAAGGGCCTTAGAAAAACAAAACCAGCGGAACAAAAAAACCCAAAACCAGACCACCCTAGAATGAAAAATAAAGTGAAAACTCCAGTGCTAAAAATGGAAAACAGTTGTTTCAAGAGCTGATTTTTGTCATAACAAAGTGCCCCTCAATGAGGTGTTTACAAATCACTGTTAACGGGACTGACGACAGCTACCTGCTGTTTTGACCTACGGAGGTTTAATTTAAAAGCCCCAACAACCCAGGCTCGAAGCGGCGGGCGCTGCTGGAGCCCGCTCGGGGCACTGGCCTACCCTCAGCAAGGCCCGGGCCCCAGAGGCCATTATGACCGCCGCGCCTCGGCCTCCCCCACTGTTAGCGCGGCACTGACGATTGCCTGGCAAACGGGCGCCTGCGCCCCTGACGCCCCACCCTCTCCGGCACGTGCTGCCCTCTCCCCACCCCCTTCCCCAGCGAGGCACCGCCCCCCTCCCGGAGGGACCGCCCCGCCCCTCCCGCAGCATCCGGGAACCGCACTCCGGCCGAGGCACCCGCTCTGACGTTGGCGCCTCCTGGACCAATGGCGACTCTGCTCTCTTTCCGGCGTCTGGCTCCGTCTCCTGGATACGGGCGCGCGGTGGCGACCATCCGAGCAGTGCGTGGGGGGGAGAGGGGACGGACCCGGGTGGCACCGGGCGGTGTGTTCTTGCTAGAGGAAGGGGGAAAAAACCCAGTTCCCGGAGTTACTCTGACTATTGTGCTGCTATCGCTCCCGCTGGCTGTATTTTGTGGCGTGCAGGGACGACTTTCCCGTCGGGACACTTCCGACCCCCCCCTCCTTCCCGTAGGGGTATGGGAGACTCCGGCCGGGGGCGGGGCTCCGCCGATTTCGGTTGATGGCGGCGGCGGGGCGATAGTAACGCTGCGTCTTTGTCCACCCACCCACCCCCTCTCCCCCGCCTCACAGGTACGGCTGTTGCTTCCCATCCGTTCCCCCCTCTCCCCGCGGACGGCTAACGGCCGTTAGCGGGGCATGCACGTGCCTAACGGCTCCCGGCGGCGCGCGAGGCGGGCTCCCCCGCCCCCTCTGGGGGGGCGCGCGCAGGCCGTCGCCCCCTCACCGTCTTCCGGCTCCCGCCCTGGTCACTCGCCCGCGGCCGTAGTCTGTCCCTAGGTCTGAGGGGAGCCTCGAACGAAGGTCTCCTGGGGGGCGGAAGACTCGGCCGGGGGATGGGCTTCCTCATGGCATCCTCACCTCTGCTGCAGGTGGGCCGGGAGGCGGCTGTGTCCCAGGGGTTGCGGTACAGAGCCCTCGGGCCTGCCGGGCTACCTGCTCTTGACAGAGCTTTGACGGCAGGAGGTCTCAGGTCGTGCAGGTGCTGCTCGTTTCAGAGTGTTTTTGGCCATTCTTTCACCAAGAGAGGGAACCATGTCTCCTTGGTGTCCTGGTCCTGCATCCTGCCCAGAGCAAATGCCGTTTCCTCGGTAACTGGAGTCTGCTGCTTTGGGTGCTTCTGTCGTTGCAGGTGGTAGTGTGGCAGGCTTACATCTTGCCTTGAGATACTTCTTTTCACTTCTTGTGTCGCTTTATTTGACCTCTTTGTACTTTATGTCAAAACTAATGAATGTATTCTAGCTGTTGAAAGTCTGTCTTGTGCCATGCTCCATTGGTTTGTGTACCAAAACCATGGCATAGCCGTTACTCTTGAGGTTCAGGGATGCAAGACTAGATGCTTCTCTTTTCCCTGTAGCCTCTTGCAGAGCAGCTAATGGAGACCTTATTTGCAAGTACTGCCAGTCATGAGTAGCAATGAAGGCTTCCCTTTCCCCTGACTATGACTACTCTGTCCCAGTGTGCATTTGTGTGTCATTGGTTTTGCTTTTGCCAGATAACCAGATATTTCTGTACTTGTCATTGAGCCCGGCCTACATTTGTATGGTTTGTTGCATGAGTGGATGATAATGCCTTTCATATGACCAACATAAAAGTATTTTCCATCTCTCTAATGTGTATATGTTTCAGTCTTGTGATGAGGTGCACATGTCAGGTTTGAAGTATTCTTGGGAAAGAAGTACAGAAAAGGGGCTGTGGTTGTGTGAATTTTGGGCTTGGGCTGTAGATTGGACATTTCTTTTGCTGGATACATTTCTATAGCATTGCTGTTCTGGAATCTTTGTGTAGTAGGGGAGGACATTATGAGTTTTTTGGTTGGTTTTTGTTTTAAGCTGTTGTCCTGGTTTCAGCTGGGATAGAGTTAATTGTCTTCCTAGTAGCTGGTATAGTGCTATGTTTTTGAGTTCGGTATGAGAAGAATGTTGATAACACACTGATGTTTTCAGTTGTCGCTAAGTAGTGTTTAGACTAAGTCAAGGATTTTTCAGCTTCTTGTCCCCCTCCAGCCTTCTTGCTGGCTGGGCACAAGAAATTGGGAGGGGACACAGCCAGGGCAGCTGACCCAAAGTGGCCAGCGGGGTATTCCATACCATGTGATGTCATGTCTGGTATATAAACTGGGGGGAGTGGGGAGATCACTGCTTGGGGACTAACTGGGTGTCGGTTGGTGGGTGGGGAGCAATTGCATTGTGCATCACTTGCGTATTCCAATCCTTTTATTATTACTTTTGTCATTGTATTAGTGTTACCATCATCATTATTAGTTTCTCCTTTTCTGTTCTATTAAACTGTTCTTATCTCAACCCGTGAGTTTTACTTTTTTTCCCGGATTGTCTCCCCCATCCCACTGGGTAGGGAGGAAGTGCTTGAGTGGCTGTGTGGTGCTTAGTTGCTGGCTGGGGTTAAACCATGACAGCTGTCCAGAAAAAGAACATAAGGAATGGTGTGATCTGCATGAATCAGAAAAGAGAGCTAGGGAAATGGAGACCCCCATCTTGTTTTGATGCTATATCTGTGTGCCTTATTTTGGGGTGTTTGGCACACTGATAATTGTATAATTACTTTGTTCTCATAGATAACTGTAGAAAAAAAAGTCTTCCTACGTTATATTGGCCATACCTAGCTGTTTGCTTAGTGCTAGATAAAATCAAACTAGCTTACAGTATTAATCTGAAAGCTTTTGAATTGTGATGGTGAGATTCTTTCTTCTTTTGGGGAGAAAATGTCTGTCTTGGGTAACTATCTTCGGTAAAGGAAATTCTGGAATCATGAAGTTCCTAGACATGTTCTAATTTCTGGATCATCTGGGCACCTGGCTGGTGTTCTGGCAAGAACCAGTATTTTAGTGACAGGCATTTTGTTGTCTGGTGCTGCCCAATGCTTTGTTGTATTTTCATTTGAAGTCTGGTCTGAAAATGTGGGGATTCCCTGGTCTTCATTTCGGTCTTTGATTTGTCACTCAGGGAGCTTTGTGTCTCATGAAAGAGTTAAAGTGAAATTGAGTTTGTGGTTTGTGATCAGGCATTTGGCAGCTATGCTACTTAAGCAGCCCTTCCTCTCCATCCTTGCTTATCATTCCTATTGCTGCACTACCCTCTCCAGTATGCTGCTTTTCTGTGGTTTTAGGATAATTACATTGGGAACTGGTCTTGTTGAAGAAAAAACAACAGTTTTATAAACGAAATTGAGTAAGTCATGTAGAGTTGAGAAAGAGCAACTCCAAATGTCTTAGAACTAATTAAATTGGAAGAACTGGGCATTGAATGTGAAGCTGTCCTGAAGCTGGAAGAACTTATTACAAGGTGGTCACTGAGGACTAGTTAGCAGTATACCCTGTTTCCGGAATATACCGGTATTGGGATTCTGTGTGTCTCTCCTTAACCCAGTGGAATAGCCGAGGAGACGGATGGAAAGCTGATGCAGAACTCGTATTATAGTTGCTTCAATGTTTTGCTATCAGTTCTCCCATTGCTCCAAGATTCTCAGAGAAAATAATTATGGAACAAAAGAATCAAACAGACTTTTATGAAAAGCATTTAACTATTTAAATATACAAATGCCACTCGCTGGCTTTGCAACAAATGGCAAATATTTCATTTGTTTCAGTACGTAAATTAAAGCATATAGAATTCTTGAGACGAAGATAGTTACAAATATAAATTGAATTCTTGTGGCACTGCCTGGTGCCCGCAATGCAACATTTGCCAATGAATTTACACAGCTTTTATCTGCAAGGAATTGCTTCTATCCATGAAGAACACTGAGTCCTGGTAGAGCTACATTCAGCTTAGCATTGGTAGGAATGCTAATATTCACAGAGTCCTGTGTTTTTCAGTTACGTTGATTAAATCAGTTATTTGGCAGGTTTAAATTATATTGTGAAATGTTGCAGGGACACATTTGCCTGAAGTGCCCTTGGGCAGAAATGGCAATCTTATTTGGCAAGGCTTTCAGTATAGAATATTTTCATTTGGACAGCAGTTTTATGTAGGACATGCAATTTTAAGTTTGGTAGTATGATTATTCACAGATAAAATATTTAGAATTTGTAGCTACTGGCCCACCTGTAACTTTTTGAATGTGTTAAGAGCTTTGGAAGTGGAAAATTCTATCACCTGTTCAAAATTTTAATCACATTTCATGAGAGGAGGCCTTCTGTAAAGTAATTATGTTTGATCTTGCTGGAAGTAGATAATCCCTGTTTTTGAGAATTGGGAGGGTAAATACTATATGTCAATGACTATTAAATTTGAATGCTTCCCCCTCCTCCTCGTTTCTTTAAAGGTTTATTTGTTTACAAGACTAATACCATGTTTCCGATCCATTGCCTGTAAAGCATCCTTAAATATGGAGAACTTCATTCTGTATGAGGAGATCGGAAGAGGAAGTAAGACAGTTGTTTATAAAGGACGAAGAAAGGGGACAATTAATTTTGTTGCCGTTCTTTGCACTGATAAATGCAAAAGAGCTGAAATAACAAACTGGGTAAGTAATGTTTTTTTCCTGCTAAATCTGGGAAAAGATACAGCTTACAAAATCCTTGTAGCACAGGTAATATAAAAGAAAAATACCATGTGCTTCTTTAGATGGAGTTTGTCACCATTTAGATCAGCTTCTTAAGATTTTAAATTCTTATACTTTAAATAGAGTCTTATTTTAATGTATTTATTTCTTCATCTGATTTTATTATTGTTTAAATCACATGCATAAACCCATGTTTACAGGCTTACTCCTTCTTTGATGTTTCAGAGAACTTGTAAAAACAGTTACTACCATGTAATGGTTTGCTTTATTTTTTTATTAGTTCTGCAAATTCAGTGGTAGTCATATCTTCCAGTAAATAATCAATTAATTACTTACCAAGGAAAAAATATTTTTTATGAAAGAATAGCATTTAAGGTAAATCAATTCTGGTTTGTAAAACCTTGGCAAAGTTTTACACATATAATACCTGCCAGAATATAAACTGTAACTGATACAGTTAGACACTTTAAATATTTTATTTTTCTAGTACATAGATTCTGTTTATATAGTGGGATGACCCTGGCTGGATACCAGGTGCCCACCAAGCTGCTCTATCACTCCCCCCTCTTCAACTGGACAGAAGAGAGAAAATATAACAAAAGGCTTGTGGGTCGAGATAAAGACAGGGAGATACCACTCACCAATTACTGACTTGGGGAAATTAATTTAATTTGTTGCCAATCAAATCAGAGTAGGGTAATGAGAAGTAAACCCATACTTTAAAACACCTTCCCCCCACCCCTCCCTTCTTCCTGGCTTAACTTTACTCCTGATTTTCTCCACCTCCTCCCCCCAGCAGCGCAGGGGGATGGGGATTGGGGTCAGTTCATCACACATTGTCTCTGCTGCTCCTTCCTCCTCACTCTTCCCCTGCTCCAGTGTGGAGTCCCTTCCATGGGAGACAGTCCTTCACAAACTTCTCTGTGAGTTCTTCCCACAGGCTGCAGTTTCTAATGAAGTGCTCCAGCGTGGGTTCCTTCCATGGGGTGCGGTCCTTCAGGCACAAAGTGCTCCAGTGTGGGTCCCCCACGGGGCCACAGGTCCTGCCAGGAGCCTGCTCCAGCGCAGGCTTCCCCTGGGGTCACAGCCTTCTTCGGGCATCCCCCTGCTCCGGTGTGGGGTCATTCACAGGCTGCAGGTGGATATCTGCTCCACCGTCGATCTCTATGGGCTGCAGGGGGACAGCCTGCCTCACCATGGTCTTCACCACGGGCTGCAGGGGAATCTCTGCTCCGGTGCCTGGAGCATCTCCTCCCCCTCCTTCTTCACTGAACCTGGTGTCTGCAGGGTTGTTTCTCTCACGTATTCTCTCTCTTCAGCTGCTGTTGTGCAGCAGCTTTTCCCCCCTTCTTAAATCTGTTATCCTAGCAGCGCTACCGCTGTCACTGATGGGCTCGGCGTTGGCCAGCAGCGGGTCCATCTTGGAGCTGGCGGGCATTGGCTGGATCAGACATAGGGGAAGCTTCTAGCAGTTTATCGCAGAAGTCACCCCTGTATGCCCCCCGCTACCAAAACCTTGCCACGTAAACCCAATACAGTTTCATATTCCTTCTCATTGTTTCAGTGATCATTTATTGGGTGATAAATGAATCTACCCAATTTAAATGTTTTGTTCTTAGAACCATATTCTTCTTAGAAAGCCCTTAGGGATACCTTATGTACCACTTTGACAAGATACAGAGGCTTCTGTAGAGATCAGGCAATGTAGGTATAGTAGAAATACAGATTTCCAGGGACCCTTGAGTGATTGCTCTTGCCTGATAAGTTTAAGAATGATGGAAAAATTTCTTCTTACTTCCTTTTACTCTGTTTGCCATACTGTCTCACAGTTGTGTTCTCATTGAAAAAGAAAGTAGAATGCAAGTTTGACTCCAAATTCTGATTTCCAGTTTGTTATTGGTTAAATAGTGCTTAGAATTTGGGGTTGGGGGACTTCCTATATTTTTTTTTCCTGTATTTTTAAAAACAGGTGAGTTGGGTAGGGTCTGTGAGGAAAGTTATCTTTTCTCAACATACATGTAAAACTAAAATATTTGAATTGGAGAATAATTTTAGTGCACTGGAAAAGATAAGAGAACAACTAGTTGATCTAGAGTAAAGTTGCATTGTATCTTACCCCCCACCCCCCTGCCTTAAGTCTATATATATTGCTTTTTTTAAAAAAAACAAAACCCAGAAAACACCAAAACACCAAAACTTTGTTCTAGGTTCGTCTGACTCATGAAATCAGACACAAGAATATAGTGACATTTCACGAGTGGTATGAAACAAGCAACCATCTCTGGCTTGTAGTGGAATTATGCACAGGTAAGGTAAGCTCGAAAGGTAAAAACTTAATAGAGTGTAAGAACAGTTTCTCCACAAGAAATACTTAGATCTTTGAAAAAGCTTAGTAATTATCTGATTATAAACTTGAGAATCCTGTTTATATATAAAAATATTTTTGCTTTTGGAAACATTTTTAGAAATCAGCTGAGATCCTATTTCTCCTCTGCTTCACTGTATATGTAAAACGTTAATTGATGTGACATAATGTTGATTTTTAATAGCTGAAGAGATAGGGCTAATCAGGGGAACTTAAAAACAGACAGTGAGTAGTTGGAGGGTAGTTAAGTAAAAATTACTTGAAGTTTTCTAAGGACTGGAAGCTTTGGCGTTCTCTTTTCATTTTATGGCACAAAATAATAAAGAGAGCAAGGAGTAAATGATGTTATAATGTACAAATGACTTAATATTGTTCAAATGATTTTTTTAATCAAAGGGCAATTCTGTAGCTAATAGTAAATTATTTAAATTTTCTTCCTGTTCAGTAGAAGTATTTTGACTTTTATGTTAATATGTTAATTTGGGAGCTCTGAGAACCTAAAACTGCATTAAATGATTCACTGAGTTTTGATAGATTCTTGTCAATCCATTAAAGAAATCTTTTAAAGCTTTCTCTAATTGTGATGACTGCATGTTTTAAACTGCAGATAGCGTGCTTTACTCCACATGGAAAGAAAAGAAGGCCAATTGTGCAAGTCATGCATGTTAAGATTTTGGTATCTGGAGTTTGTTTCATAGTAAAAGTCCATATTACACACAGCCTTTTCTTCTATCCAGAATTCTTTTTCAAAAATTACTGAAGAAGAGAAGCTACAAGTTCTGGAAAAAAAAATCAGGTCATTCTTTCAATGATTAAAAGTGAAGTTAATGGCTCATATGGAGGCTTTGGTCTATTTGCATAGTCTAACTTATGGGCATGCATTTAAGTTACTAGACAGGCAGCCTTTTATTAAGTACAGTTTGAACAATTATAATGTATTTTTACCTTGCAGTATTGCAGTTTGCTGCAAGGAGAATGTGTTGAAGCTAACTTACTCATAAATAGAATAAGTCATGGATTTCTTACTAATTTAGTAGAGCCTTGAAAACTGCTTTTGAAATATGGAAGATCTCTCTCACTTGTCTCAAGGTGACATAGTTTCTGTTATCAGATGCAGCATACTTCTGTGATGCTGGTTTCACTATTATTTTTCTTTGTGTATTTGGTGATATTATGGAATTATTCTATATGTAGTCCTCTAAATTACATTATAAAAAACAGTAATCAAACATGATGGAAAATTCTTTACTATAGCTCTGTAATATGGGCTTGGTTTTAAAGGAAAGACTGATCTCCTAACCAGCATAAAAAAGACTCAGAAAGAAAACTTAAATCAGCAGTGTTGAATAATTTGAAGAATACTGTGTTGACAGGAAACCCGTAGATAATTAATGAAATACAAACTGTAGTCTCAGGGGAACAGGTTTGGTGCAGGAGTAGTAAAGGACCAAATAAGGTTGAGGAAAGGGATTTTGGGGGAGATGGGAATGTGGAGTTTAGGATAGGAGACTGGGACAGGAAGGGGAAGAAAGACTGTTTGAGCAAAGAGGATGTGGGAAACGAGAATAGGAGAAGTCTAAATCCTATGAACACTTATGACAGGAGTGGCTCAAATGGGATGAGTCTGATGACATACCTGAGAATCAGTGGGATGTGAGGAAGTAGGTGATGGGGAAAAAGAGATTTTTGTGAGGACAGAGAAGCAGTTACAATCAGTGGAGAAAAGCATAGAGAGTGAGTGTGAAGCCCAGAGAGGGACACAGGTGAGAGAGGATATATGTGAGGGTTATTCGGAAGGCTTTGTAGGTGTAATCTCGTCAGAAACAGAGGAAGGGTTGGTTGGAACTTAGTGGAGAGAGAGAGAGTGGTGATTTCAGAAGGACAGAGAAAGATCTCATGTTAGGATGAGAAGTCCAGAGAGATAAGAGTAGGACTTGCTGGGCCAGGAAGCTGGGGTTTGTGTGAGAAACCTGGAAAGTGAAAGTTTAGTCCTGGGTGTGTGTTTGTTTGCTTTTGAATTTTTTTCTTTACCCCCCCAAAAAAAGAAAAAAGAGAGAGAGGAAAGGATGAAGATGAAAGAACTGGGGCACATGAGTTAAGAAAAGGACTGTACAGTAACACTATATGCGAAGAACAAACCAAAGAATTTATCTGTTGGATATTGTTGACCTCAGGACCTTAGAATGTAACCCAGTTTTACTATTTCTGTTGTCTGTCAGTTCAGTGGAAAATTGCCTGTCGTTAGCTTTAGCACTTGTTCACAGAAGTTGATCGCCTGCTCTTGGTTTTGTTTATTCTTTTAACTCATGCAGCAGGGATCTGGTTAAGGAATTTGAATAAACCCACTGGGTACTATTACATTGTGATGTGACGCAGTTTCTGGGTTTCTTTTCTCCCTTCTGTTTCCTTTGTAAAATAAATGAATGTTAAAGTAATTTTGGAGTCATGTACTCAAGTTAATGGTAGTCAAAATTAAGGTTTTTGTCACAGTATTGGAAAGAGATGATTTTACATATTAGATAATCTCAATAAATATTTTTAATATCTACTGATAATGATTTTTGCTTGACATCTTTTGAAGAAGCTTATATAATGTCCTTGGGAATTATTTGTATGGCATCTTTATATGCACTTGCTGACTATATGTAAACATATTTCAGGTGGTTCTCTAGAGTCTGTTATTGCCCAAGATGAACATCTACCTGAAGATGTAGTGAGAGAATTTGGTGTTGATTTGATTACTGGTTTATACCATATTCATAAGCTTGGAATTATCTTTTGTGAACTGACACCTGGAAAGGTAAGAAGGAGTATTATTTATAGGGGACTCTGCATGTTACTTTGTATGCCATCAGCATTTAATTCATTATTTCCGTTTTACTTTTTCGAAGAGGCTTACCTCAGGTTGGAGGCCAGTTGAGCTTTATAATATGTGTGAAGATAATGGGACAAGTGTGTAGCTTGAACATTTTATGATCTAATTGATTTATTTCCCTGTTGTATATTTGATACAATGTGATAGATTCTTTTCAATTTAGTGTACTGGTTTGAATCAATGAAGTATTTTAGTTCTCTGTCCTCAGACATATAACTTTGTTATTATACCTATTCTATCATGCTGCAGAATATTATGAAGTTATAGAAAATGCTAATGAAAGAGTAAAGTTAACTAAACTAAACTTTCTTTGTTAATAACCTTCTCTATTTAAATGGCATTTGGAAACAATAATTGTCTTACTCTTTCATAAAAATACAAATCTTTATGTAGTTTCTGATTTTGTGTATGTGTGGAATTTGTTTATAGTTTTGTCAAAGTCCATGTTTGGTTTTCATTTATGTAGTCACCAGAATATAATTATAACCAAAAATTCTTGCTTAACAGTAGTTGGTTTTGACCTTGATCTATAAGTGATCAGGTTGCCCTTCTCTGAATTTTCTGTAAAATCTTGCACAATTATACTCAGTTTCTGTCATTTGTGGGTCCAAAAGCACTAAAAAAATACATGAATAAAGCATAATGGAGATGAGTCTGTATTCTTCCAAAGAAGAATGTTGTTGTGAAGTACTCCTTTGAACACAAAATACAGAGTGTTAAAGTAAGACTGCTTTTTTCCTTTTTTCCTTTTTTCTTCTTTTTCTCTTTTTACTTTTTTTTCCATTTAACTGGATGATATATTTCTCTGAACAACATTTTTGGGATTATGAAGCTTTTAGTTATGAGAATAAGCAGTGACCGCATAGAGAAAACTCTCATCATCATTGGACAAAGTCTTTGGCGTTTTCTTCTAAATAAAATTAGAAAGCTGCACTTTTTTTCCCCTCAAATGAAGTGATGTTTCTTTTTACCACACCTTTATTTTCCTACAAAGTTTTACTCTACTTTTACTTTCTTTTGTACAGTAACATTGTTGTTCATTTAGATTTAATAATGAGTAAACAAAAGTACACATTAAACCTCTTAAGGGTTCTATTGTATTTTTTGGTTATAAGAAAAAAAGACAATATTGGCGTTGACTTAAACTTTTCAGTGTTTTCACTTATAGTGATCATCTCTATCCACTTAAATGGTTTGAGATTGTGATTTTTTTTTTTTTTTAATAAATTATTTTATACTTTGTGTTGGAAATTTCAGCAGTCATCAGTTTTAGTATATGATACTTATGCTGGATTTTGTTTTTTCTTCTAGATTCTGCTGGAAGGGCCTGGCACTTTGAAATTCAGTAATTTTTGCTTGGCTAAAGTGGATGGTGAAAATTTGGAAGAATTTTTTGCTTTAGTTGGATCTGAAGAAGCCGAAGGAGATGTTGGTGAAAGCACTCCACAAAGATACCTGAAAAATAGATTTCGAGGTATGATATTTTACTACCCCAAATTAACTTACACCAAAGGGACAGGATGAAAGTTGGAAAAAGCCTTTGTTTGAAGTAATTTGGAGAGAAGAGCTTGAAACAAAATAGTTGTTTATTGTTCTGTTGGGGCTGACTAAATTTCTAGAGAAACTGAATAATTAATTCTGTTGTGTTATCGTTTGTAAAGACTAATGTGTTTGCCTGTGTCTTCACAATGGAAAGCATGATCTGTACATTTTCTGTAAGTAGGTTTAATGTATCCTGCATGTGGGGAATTTAAGTAAGCTCAAACCCAAAATTTAGTTCTTAAGGAAGATTGTTCAGAGACATCATGAGGGAACACCACCTGCAAGTGAGTAGAAAGAAAAGAAACTGTATTTATAGAATCAGAATCATTTAGATTGGACAAGACCTTCAAGATCATTGAGTCCAACCATCATCCATGCCCACTAAACCATGTTAGGAAGTACCTCCTCTATGCGCTTTTTGAATACCTCCGGGGATGGTGACTCAACCACTTCCCTGGGCAGCCCATTCCAATGTCTGACACCCCTCTCAGTAAAGAAATTTTTCCTAATATCCAACCTAAACCTCCCTCGCCACAACTTGAGGCCATTTCCTCTCGTCCTATCTCCAGCCACCTGACAGAAGAGACCAGCACGCACCCCACTACAACCTCCCTTCAGGTAGTTGTAGAGAGCGATAAGGTCTCCCCTCAGCCTCCTCTTCTCTAGACTAAACAGCCCCAGTTCCCTCAGCTGCTCCTCATAAGACTTGTGCTCCAGGCCCCTCACCAACTTGGTTGCCCTTCTCTGGACATGCCCCAGCAACTCAATGTCTTTCTTGTAGTGTGGGGCCCAAAACTCACCTCCCTGCTCCTGCTGGGCACACTATTTCTGATTTACAAGTATATGGTAATAATTCTACAAATTTCACAAAGCCAATTTAACTAAGAGCTGGGAAAAAATATGTATTTTTCATAAAATATCATAAAATGTATTACATATTAACAATTCCTGACCTTTCCTGCTTTTTGTAAAAAGACTTCAGGTTATTTTTTGGATTGAAGCTCCTATGTCGGTGATTACAGACTGTAGTCTACTTGCATAACAAACTTCCAACATAACATAAGTGGAGGTGGCTTATTTTAAGTTTCTTTTTGCAGCTTGACATCAAATCCCTGCAGTATAGTATAATGTACAAACTGTCTGTCTATCCTGAGCATGATTTCATTATTTTATAAACTGTTCTTGACTTTAATTTGTAGAAAAAAAAGAAGCCAAATTTCAAGAGTTAAAAACCCCCAAAAATCCCAAACAAAAAAACCCCCAAACCAAATTGAGTATATGAATGAGATCTGAAATGTTTCAAGGTAGCTAATTAAAAATACTAATTCTTGGTTTGGATTTGCTGAGGAGGCTTAATCATTAATTGCTATTTGAGGAAAACTATAGAAGATCACTAAAACTTTGGAAGTTCAGAGTTCAAACTAGAACTGGCTTTCCTAACTGATGAAATTGTATTTCTGGTATTTAATTGATTATAGGACAGTGTATTTAAAAAAAAAAAAAAAAAAAAAGTTTAAAGGAAGGAGCAAAAAGAATCACTTAGAACCTTTTGTCCTGCGGTTATAAAGTAGTAATTGGAGTATGAAGAAATAACTGATATTGGAAGTATGATAAAGTGATTTAAAATTATTCCTGCTTTGTCTCAGAAAAAATTGAGCTATGATCATTTCTTTCTAAAGTATGAGAATGTTCTCGTGCTTTAGTTTCAACAGGCAGATCCATGCAAATGCAGTAGGCTGCAAATACTATGTTATTTTTTCATCGAATAAAAAAAATTAAGAGATTTGGTTTTAATCTTCTGAATCTTTTATTAGTCATCATCTCAGAGCATCTCACAAACCTCTATTTCCAAGATAATGATATGTCATAGCAGTTACTGTTACCAGGAACAATGGAATTCTTGGCAATACTTTATGGGAACAAAGAGAGCTTTCTTAATACTTTGCTGTCTCCTACTGAAAGTCCACACTGGAAGTACTAAGACCAAGAACAGATCTTTATTCAGGAAGAAATACAAATCTAATCTCTTTCCTGTTGCGTTTCAGAACAGCTGTTTTGGTGTGTATGGTTAATGAACTTATGTCACTTAAAAAAATAAAACCCAAGAACAAAAGAATCCAAAATAAACTTTTTAAAGGACTATGAATTTGACACTTTTGCTCAATTTGTGTAATTTTTTTTTTTTTTGAGAACTGAGTTAGTGTTTAGATGGGAACTACTGTAGAAATAGGAACTGTATATTTCTTTTTCTATATCAAGACAAAAGGGGGTTGTGAATAAGCTGCTATAATTTGATATGTGATGTTTTCATAGTGTTTTAGTGTGAAAATAGCTATAATCAGTTTAGTTCAGTGATCCAGTTGGCTAGCTACCTTGTTGTAAGTTTTCTAATTTCATGAAGGTTTATGTCTTGGGATAACTTTATCCCCCCCCCCCCCCAAAAAAAACCACAAAAAAAAAAAAAAACAAAAAAAACAAAACAAACCCAAAAACCCAAACGAAACCTGATGTAACATAATTATTTCTGTTACTCACACGAGAATTATGTTGGTTTACCGTTCTGCTTAATTTGCTTGGCTCTGGAAGCTGTCAAGGCATATCAAAACATTCTTTGCATTAATCACTGTGTTAGAAAAGTGTAGTACAAGCCAGCTTAGTTAATAGAAGTGAAATAAACAATAAAATAGTGTATATAATCCTATATAATTCAGTAAAAGTGTAGGAGAGAAGTTCCTTTGAAACTACTTACATTTGGTATCTCAGTTTTCTTATACTAAATGAAGATAATCCCTAACTCACTGAAGTGTGGAGACAAAGTTTGAAGTGTTGAACAGGATAAATGCTGAATGAATAATCGAAGTACATTATGCATCCTGTATTTTGTAGGCTCTACGTTATACACAGCTCCAGAAGCAATAAAGGGAAAAGACTTCTCCAAAGGCAGTGATCTGTGGTCCTTGGGATGTTTACTTTATGAAATGTTCTCAGGTTGTAAGTTTGTGTATCTATTTAATATCTGTGATAATGGAAACATAGGTTGTGGTCCCAGAGTAAACTCTTGTTAACTTTCTAGGGAAGTTAAGACAGAAAAACTTAAGACAGGTTTTAAAGATTTCTTGAAGAATATACTAACTGTACTTTTTTTAAAGATAAAGGTTTTTATCAAATAATCAAGTGAAGTAATACTGCTAAATTGTCCTTTTGAGTGTGATCTAAATATTGTGATACTAGCCAACTGTTATTGTTTAAATACTGTGATTTAAAATTATAGCAGTCCTCGAATTCTGACAATGTAATGTTTTTAATCTCCTCAGTATTAAACTCTGGGTGCATTGTGTTGACCTTTGAAAGAGAAAACAGTTTTACTAGTATAAAACCAGAGTCATTGGGTTTCCTGCAGATAAAGTACCTGTTAGCATTGGCTGTAGCTGGAAGGAAGATTTAATCACAAATGAGAATTACAGTGCAACCTTCTGAAGTCTTAAATAGTATGCTGATCTGTTGGATCAACATAGTTACATAGATATTGAGATTTCTGTCTAGACCACCTCCTGTTGTTGTCTCATTATTGATTCATACAGGGTTATCATGGTGACCTCCACGAAGCCATCTTTGGTGCCTCTTCTGTCCATGGTCTCTTTTGCTGTTCATGATAGAAGAATTTAATCCAAAGTTTTGTATTTAAATTGACAAGAGAACTTGATAAATAGAATTCACGCTGAGGGTGTTTATTTCTTTGGATGTTTCCTTAGGAAAATGAGCTCATCAAATATCATTGCACCTGACAGCTGTTTTGAAGTTTGCCTAATCTGTGAAATATACTTCTGTTTGCTTGTAGGAAGACCACCATTCTTCTCAGATAGCTTTTCTGAATTAATTGAAAAGATTTTATATGAAGATCCATTGCCACCTAGACCACAGGGTAACATTCTCTTATTGTTTAATGAATCAAATCAGAGTAATACTTAAGAAGTTAAAGTTTTGTTTTGCACTATTTCTTCTGAGTCTTATTGCAGGAATTGGTTAGTTGTCCGAAGTGAATGTATCATTGGCTTCCTCTGATAAGAACTTTTCCCCCGTTAATGATGAACGCTTATTTCCCTTTTGACAGACAGGCATATCATTTAGTATTAAGAATTAGATCTACCTCCTAGGATGGAATTTTTGATCTCAGTCATTCTGGGCATCAGTGGTATTCATAGAGACTCTTAAATATTAGTGGCTTTTTTCAGTTCAGAGTAATGTAGTGAAAATGGTGACCTGTAGAATTAAAACTGTTGTTACTTGCTCAATTCTAAGAGAGGTTTTGTTTTCAAAGTGGATAAAGTCCATTTCATAGTTCTAAGCTCTCAGAATTAGTGTCTCAGTTAAATAAGAATTTTGGAAACTTCTTTTGTATAATGGGGTGCAACAATGTTCCCTTTAAAATTATCATGGTTGTGGGAAATTTCAACTCCATTTCATTCTTGCTAATAGCTGTATGATAATTGGAGGGTACTTTTTTAACATATAAACAATTTTAATTTGTTTGGTGACTGAGCATTGGTGGTTTGTTTGGGGGTTTTTTTTGAGGATCCTTTGAAATGCAAGGAGTATATATTTAAGATTCTTCGTACGTTCAGATTTTTTCAGATGAAATTACTATTAAAGAAAACTTTTTAGCGTGTTCTGTAGATAAAGGTTTGATCTACACTGTGTGATGGTTGTTTTTGCTGCCCAGTACTTCTCAAGTGCTTCTATTTTCAGGTTCTGCTTTTCAGAAACCTTCTGCTGAGTTCATGAGTTTGCTTGATGGGTTGCTTCAAAAAGATCCTCAGAAAAGGTAAACTGTCTAATGCGTGATTGTTGTTTGCATTGTCTCTTTTCACTTCTGGAGAAATAATTGCTATGATACTGTATGTATATTATTTTGTAGATGACAAAGAATGCAAAAAATCATTTAATCCCTAGTATAAAAGAGAAATTGTGCTTTTTCTTCTCTGAAGATATACAGAATTAAAGTTTTGATTAAGTATATCATTGTATTTTTGTAGCTGGTACTAAATAGATAACTTTGTAACAGAAATGATGGGCAGTTTTAAAATTGGATGGCTTTGCTTTTCCAGAGCAATGGGCACATGTATTTTCTGAGGTTTTGATTTATGCTGATATAGTTATATTGTTAAATAACATAAGGTTATCATTTATAGGGTAGCTCAGATAATTTACGTGTTGGGATTGGCTATGCAGTTTCCTTTGTTCTTAGTCTCATACCTCTGTGTTGTGTGAATTATCCATTCTGATTTGAGGCAAAAAGTTTGTCCTGTAAGAAAACTTATTTGTTGACCAAATAAAAGTGAACAACAGGATCAATTGCTCTGTAGTGTCACTGGGTTCAAAACCTAGTCTGGTATCTCTCTGTGGAGCTGTACTTTGCCACTGCTTTTTCAGTTTGTTTGTTGCTTTTCAAAAGGCTGAATTGGACAGACCTGTTGCAGCACCCATTCTGGAAAGGATCCCTTAGCCATTGTGGTGGTGATTCTGCAGACAGCCAGGGCACAAGGTCAAGGTACTGCATGTTTAAGGAAGACTTTTTTCATTGTGAATATAAGGAAAAAAAAAAAAAGGTTTTCTGTGAATTTTCTCATTTTTTAATTTTGCTTAGGATTTTCACGTTGTTAACTAGTTGACGAATGGAGTTTTACACCATTCAGTGAACAGTTTTGGATGCTTAGGAATTGCATTAGTCTGTTAGTGTATTACACTGTCTGTTCACTTTCAATAGACTCCTTCCTCCTGACTATAGAATGTGTTAAAATTTACTTCTGAATTAACTGCTCTCTTTTTTTATTTATTTGTTTATATAACAATGATGCACAGTAATTTGCTTTATTTTTTTTTAAAGCTTTTGTAGAATCTTCTAAATATGGGTCAGTTTTATCTTTAGTGAGTTTTTTGTTTGTTTTTATGCATGAGGCTTAGAGCATCACAAAGCCTATAAGTACAGCATCTTAGATTTGTGGTTCAGCCTTATATCGTTGCAAATGCAGCTGACCCATATTCTTTGCTTATGACATAAAGCATTAATCTAATGGATTTTTTTTCTGAATTTGTAATACTCTACACTGCTATATATGCAGAAACCCCAAGCATTTTGTGAAAATGGGTTCTATGTATTAAAAAGTTAGGCTTCTTCAAAACTCCTGTTATCTTGCTGGTTTTTTTGGTTTTAATTTTGAATTAGGATATTTAGTGTTGATTTTTTTGTTCTGTTGTTCTAAATACCTGAAAGATACTTTAGGTTCCAATCTAGGGAACTAATGTGAAAATAGTTTTCTTTTAGAATGCTGTATGTTTTTGTGTTCTATGTATTTCAAAGTTCTCTCTTGTGTTGTTTAATACCCATTTCTGATACCAGTGCTGCAGTATTTTTGTTATTAACATTTATTCTAGTTTGAGATACAGCTCTTTGTCTTTTGATTACTGCTTTCACCACCAAGGCAGATAAGAAATCAAGATTTAAAGTTTATACCACAAAGTAAGAATTTATTCAAGGTTTTAGCAAGACTTATGTCAGCCTGTACCACAGTGCTCATCTTTGAGGAATTGTCAGAGAATCAGAAGAATTTTAATCTCCTACAAAATATTGGGCTATTTGACCTTACTCTTGAGGGTTTTTCTAATGTGTCTGAAATATCCACTGAGGTATGAGCTAATTGACGAATATGACAAACATAGGACATTGGTTTGACGTGCAGAAGAGGCTCAATACTTTTCCAACTGTGAGGCCCATGTATCTATTTTCTTCACAATGTGGGTTTGATTAATATTTGATATCCTGGAGAGCCTTCAGGAAGGTTATATGACCCAGTTCCATGCGAATAATAGACGGGTATATTAAAAAAACCCAAACAACCATAATCAATAAACGTGCAATTAAATGTGACATGTAAATCATTAGGGAAAAAAAAAAGTAGTTTTTATTGATCTTAATCTAGGCTACAGACTTTGTTATTAGAAGTAGGTTTGTGACTTTTTCCTGTGAAGTCTGAATGGTCTCTAAAGCTTTTAAATTTTTTTTTTTTAATAGCTCTGGTATTATGGGGTAATAATTTAACTTTTTAAATTTCTTTCATGAAAGTTTTACTGAGGGAGCTAGAGAATTTTTAATATTCTCCAAGTTATTTGCTGTAAACTTATTTTTCATCATTGCCATTACTAATATAAAAAGTATGTGTAACATATTACAATAGTATGCTGTTCTAGAGAATGACAGCTAAATTGTATGCTAATAATGCAACAAACAATGGATATGATCCCTCTTTTTTTTTTTAATCTGTGTAATTAATATCTTTTATTAAACAGTAGTGAAGACACAGAGTCATCAGTGTCTTGGAGTGCCAAAGAGCCAGTGGATACTCGTAAAAATTTAGATAACCTGTCATCCTCAAGGGAAGACTATAAGCTACCAAGCAATTCTTTCAAAATAGGTAATGTTGTTCATTTTGTTATTTTGAATTATTTTGTGTCCTGTGAATTTCGTCAGTTTTACCAACATGTTTATTCCCTATGTTTTATTTGTTTTTAACTTCAATGCAAGTTCATGTTCTCTTTTCAGTAGAAACTCAGGCTGAATTGCGCCCCAAAAGTGCAGTTGATGGTGAATCAAATGAATCCATATTTCTTCTCAGGTATGAAAACCTCCAGAACAATTAGAAAACCCTGTATGTTTTTGGTTTGGCTCTCTCCCACCCCTACCTGGGTCTCTTCAGACATTTTATTATTCTGTTTGTAGCATTTTTGTTAGTGTGTCTATTTTGAATTTTCTATCACCAGTTTAATTAACATTAAGATACCTTTGAAGAGCTGCAAAAGCAGTGTGCGTAGTTAAAGCAATGCTTTTACGGCTTTATTACACTGTTTTTTGGAAGTAGACTTTTGATTTCTTAGCTGTCTGTCTAAACAGAAGAGTTTATTTAGAACTTTATTTCCTTCTTACTTCATATATATGAGAATATGCTTTGACTATGCTTACTTTAAATACACAAGAATAAGCATTCAGCTTAAGATCCACTAATAAATTCTGCCTGCAGCTTTTCGTCACAAACTATTCGTAACAATCTAGTATTAAATAAAAAACGGTGATTTGTTTAACAGTGATTTGTTTTAGCTGAGGCCTGATGCTGAAAGTTTTTACTAGCTTTCAAGCCAAGATTACCTAGTAAAATAGATACTGTTCTTATTGTCATCAAGCAGAAATATTCCAGTTTGAGATTAAATACTCTTTCAAGCTTCTTGCATAACCTGAAATAGGGCTTTTGTACGTGATATTGTGTCTACTTTTCCAGTTATTTCAGTTGGTTTTAATAAAGTATTACTTCTCATCTTGCTTATAACTTCTATTGTTACATCTAAACCTATACTATTAGTAACTTAAAATAGCATTTGTTATTTGCTCTAGGAATCTGCTGAAAAGAAAGGATAAAATGGCATTACAAACCCTTAGTATAACAACATGTAATCAAAATTATGTCAGGAATGAGAGTAGAAAAAAAAAATGTATTTTTAACAAAACGTACTTTATTTCTGATAAGTAAATTTATTTTAATACAAAATTTGAAATGTAATACAATGAATTAAAAAAAATTATTTTCTGAAATTCTCTTTGCTTCAATGGTTTAGCTTCTCAAAGGAGCATGTGTTACCTACTAAAGTCTTAAAACACTGAAGTGAAAGGAAGCTGCTGACCTGGCTCTTAGCACCAGAGTTTACTTAGCTGCTGGAGTGGTTAATCAGCTTTTAACAGCAGTAGCTTCTTCTACATGTGCAAAGGGAATAGATTTTATTCATTTCAACTAGTTCAATTCAGCAATGACTTGTCTTGTTTTAAACTGAGAAACCAGCTGAGAACTGGAAAAGTAGGAAAGATTTTCTGTATCTAAAACGTATATGAAAGCAAATTATGTTTGGGGAAAAAAAAATATTTAACAAATCTACATGTTTTGAAGCATGTGGGAACCTAGAATAATTTGTTCAGCCTCCTAGCTAGAAATCATACTTTTTTTGGTTTAGGAAATAAGAGTGCTGAAACTTCCAAGCAGATCCTGATACTTTTTTTACCATAAGAATTGGGATATTTTATGTAGTTTTATCTAGCTAGTAGATAATATTTCGGCACTCCTTCATTGTGCCCTTTAAATTTGAATTTCTGTTGAAAATAGATAAAAGATGCCTCATTCTCATTCTTATCCTTATTTTGTTAATAACTATGTTGGTTATTTGATCATTGATTTGCATGAGTATCTTTAACTTTGTTTGGTGTTTGTATTTTTAGTTTACTTCCTTTTTCTAATAAATAAAACTGATTTGCAACTAAATATGTATATTACTTTCTGCTAATCAAGAAAACGCATTCATTTTAAGTTGTTGATTAAATTCGTTTCCTGGCCTGCCAATTTTAATAATTCTAAAGTTGATTTTAAATGCTTTAAATTAAATTAATGTATACTACAAAAATCAAGTTCACTAGCAGCCTTATGAAACTTGCAAATCTGCACTGTTCTGGTCTCTCCTTTCTTCATTTTCTAATTAGCAGACAGGACTTTTAAAAAGAAAAACTGAAAAGTAAACCCAGTTCACATTCATACATGAGAATTAGGCAGTTTTTTATTCTCATTACCTAGCCAAGAGTTGGCAGTCAGAAGAGAATAACATAAAATAAATTGCAATTTTCTTGTCAAGTTAATTGTCTTGGTATGTTGTTTGTTATTAGGAATTAAGATAATCATGGTTTAGCATCCAATTTGGAGAGTGACTGTGGGTGAGAAAATAATCAAATTACATTGATTAAACAACAACAACAACAAAAAAAGAAACAAACCAGTCCTTCCTATTTCTAACTGAGAAACAAGTCCTAACCTTGTCAGGACATATTTAAAGACAGGAAGTTCATTTTTAGTTGATGGATAAGGCATAGCATCATTTGTGTTTGTCAGCTTTGAAAGTTTACCGTATGGCATGAAAGTTTCAAAAGAGCAACAACAAAGTAGTTTACAGTGAAACTTAATCCGTAGTCTTTGTTTGGTTTTTTTTTTTTTTGTTTAAGTTCTCGTCCCACACCTAGAACTAGTACTGCAGTAGAAGTAAGTGATTCTACTACTGCCCCAATCCAAAATTCTCCACAAAGAGATTCATGCTTTGAAAAGGTGAGTAGAAAAATAATATTAAGGGATGGTGGTATCTTTAGAGTTAGAATTTCAGTCTGAAGTCTGTGACAAAATCAACTTTCTTCTCCATCCTTCCATAATGATAACAGGAAAGCAGTTCTTACAGTGTGCAAGTTATTTGAAAAAAATTACTTGCAGAACTGCAGATGTAAGAGTTAAGAAAGATGCCTAGTCTCCTTTTTTTTTCCAGTGTATAAAAGGGATAAAGCAATCTTCTTTCTTCTCACTCTACTTTTTAGACCTGATGCATTTTCTTCCAACATGTTTCTTTATCATAATTTTTAGTTGGCCCTATCTGCTACTACATAAATAAAAAGTAATGTAGAATATGTTGTTTAGGTGGCCAAACTGTGTGATATAATGTTTAAATGAAATATTTGGGGAGTAACCATAAACTTTCTTTTTTTTTTTTTTTTGTGCAAAACAGTTTATAAAAAAACTTTGTTCTTATTCTAGGCTAAAAATATGTGCTCAAGTCAGCAGGATATGGAGTCAACATTGAAAGAGCTCATTTACACTGAGTCTGATCTTATCATAACACCAATCATTGATAATCCAAAGGTACAGCAAAATAAAATACAAAATTCAGGACCTTGTGGGTGAGGCTATTTTTGCACATATATCTTTAATCAGGCTGAAACTCCTTTCCTGTATTTTATAATTCTCATTTTAAAGCAGTTCCACCCAGTCATCTGGCAAGCTCTCCATGCAATTTTTTGGCAGTCTTTTATAATCCTTTTGTGTTGCTAATTTCAAGAATTTATTTTGGGAGTGAATACTAATATTAAATAATGTCTTACAAGAAATAGAAGCTACTAAATGCTGTGTTCAGTGCTTTTGTAGATTTGTTTTCTGATAAATCAGTTTATCTGTTACTTAAATGAACACAAAACTGTGTTTTGGTATACTCAGAACATGGCCATCTATGAAGCCTTCTAGATTAGGAGTTAGACCTTTACAGAATAACTTTTGTTGCTCTTTAAACTTTAGATGTGTTAATGTTTCTAATAAATATGAACTTATTTTCTCTGGAAAAGACAACCAGAAGTTACAAGAAATGTCCATCCAATTTCTGTCATAGGGATTCTAGTGTGATAGCAGTTTGCGATGAGTCTCTTGAACAGAGACTGACACTTGCTTGACAGCAAAAGGAAGACCAAAATAGAATCAGAGCTCTGCACTGCAATGACAGTGTAATGTGCATGTATGGGCACGTGTAGTATTGGTAGAAGGAATGATAGGCAAGAGCCCCTTTTAGTCTTCCTTTTATTTCTGTGGGGAAAAAAAGGTCGTCATTTTAGCAGCTTTACTCAGTAAGTGGTGGATGCAGGGAATGCAACATTTTTCATTGGAAATGAGCATCTAGCTCATTAAGAGCATCTTACAGCTTTTAGTTGCTGTATTGCTTTTGTATAACTTTTTTTTTTTGGTTGTTTTAATGGAATTGTTAACACTCTCAAAATTTAAAAATCTTGTACAGCTAGATAAAGTAACTACCCACCAATACTCTTTTAATGTGTTTGGGCTGGGGGACATTGTTGCCAGTGGAGAATTTCAAAGGTCATTATGCATTTGAATGCCACCTCTGTAAATTCTTAGTTCTGTCTCAGGACTCAACACAAAGCCTTAGCCCTTTACTGCTTCTCTTCTTACTACAAGTATAAGAGATGAGATTGGGGGAAGTGTACATACTAATGTGCACATGGAGACTAATCTCTTCACCATGCAATGCCAGACTCAGAATTAATGCAAAATAGCCCACTAAATTCCAGGGACATGTAATCAGAGTCACTGCATACTTGGTGATCTTCAGACTAAAGGATGATACTGACACCTGGTAAAGCTGAAGCACTTGCAATTCAATCTCCTGGAAGGGGATTTACTATATGCTGGCAGAATTTTAAAAGCTCAAATGTCAGCTTATATTGAAAAATTTCCCTGTGTTCTGCAGATCTCTGGAATTGAAGACCTTTTTTAGAAAATAGCTCTCTAGTTACACCCAGGCTTCATCTGTCAAAGGCTAAATTCCAGTATGCAGTTACCTTCTTTGTATGCCTTAGTTACTGAAAATCACCTAGCAGTCATCCAGTTTCACAATGTACCAGAAAATGATGTGTTGTGGGGAAAAAACCCCATACTTTATGAATGATTAGTTGGTGATAATATGACTTTTTACATTCTAGAATCATCTAATGTGTATATATATGTATTTACTGTATGGCAATGAATTACTAAAATATTTCATGAGCTTTCAGCTGCATAGTTCCTTTCTGTAGCTTTTGAAGCTCAAATGAAAGTATTTTTCTGCATACAAGCAAGATAAAAATGTAAACTGAAAAAATCCTATCATTTTGTATTCCCATGAAAAAAAATTATGGAAATATTAACAGTTTAATTATATTAAAAACATAGAGTTATCACAAATATCTGCTTGGAAGAAATACATACCAGAAAACTGTGGAAAATGCTTCAGTAATGAACAGTGTTTTGTACACCCATCCTGTACAATTTTTGCATCTTTGTGTTTTCCTGTTCAACTACTTAGAGATTTCCAGAAATGTATTAAAACTAGTTGTAATGTATTTGTTTATTTTTCCAGATAATGAAGCAAGTACCAGTTAGACTGGACTTGAAAACTTTACATATACCAACATATTCAGGTATGGATCTGCTGAAGTTGCTAAAACTTAAGTTGTGCATATGATGGTGTAAGTTGCTATCACAAGACCTGTAGCCTCTCTTTGTAGATGATGACCTGTCACAGTTGCAGAACTCTTAACTTTTATGAAACTGAAGTTGCACATGTAATGTTATTAGGTAGACCAATTTTGAGTAGACTTTTCAAGTGCTAAGTTATATGCTCTTCCTTTCTCTTCTCCGTTCTTCACTTAAAAGCCCATGCTCAAAAGCTTTTAAAATGAGACAGTCAACACTGTTTTAGTGTGTGAAAATTAGCATATTTTTACTTGTGGGGTTTTTTTGTAAACAACTGGGATACTTTAACTGAAATATTCAGCCAAATACATTAAAATGTGACAAAAGTAGAGAGGCAAATGAAAACAGCATCTTAAAATGTGCAGTGTTGATCAGCTGTAAAACTAGGCAGCCTTGCTAGTCCCACCTTTAATCATGAAATGTTATGGGAATCATGTCCCAAAAGATAGTGTGGAGTTGTTTGGGGTTTGTTTTTTTGTTGTTAGTTTTTATTGTCTAGAAATGCTGCTGTTATTTCTGCAAACAAAAGGCTGCTCATTGTCATGAGTGTAATGTTTCTTCCCCTGGCAAATTTCCTCTACTCTATTTAAGGAAGTATTATTACACTTTACTGTGCTTGAAGAGAGATGTCAGCCAGATATGTAGGCCTTCTAGAATTCATGTAGCACTTCTTCCTAGACATAAAAGTTCCTTTTTTCTTTCTATAAAGTTTGTATTTTTGAGAGTTAATTTGTTGAAGAAATTTTATAGTTGGAAAGAAACACAGTCTCCCAATGAAGATTGTAGCAACAGAAAATATTTTTTATTTGGCTAACATCCTAGGCAAAAATGATCAGATTCAAGTGCCTAAGGGGTTGGTATTTTATTTCATATTGCATTTAAATAGCTAAATTATCACATTGATGTTCTGACATGTTTAACTATTGTTGTCAGTATTTATTTAATATGGGACAGTGTTTTTTGTGGTTATAACACTTCCAGGGTATAGCTTTTTTCTAGACAACTTTCTGATTGTTTTTGAAGATACTGAATTTGATGCCGCTCATCAATAATGATTAAAGACAGTGTGGAAAAATTAAGATAAATACCTGAAATCCAAACCTCTTTTCACCTTTACTAATGTCAATTATAATTGTTTTCATTAGTAGATGTTGTTACTTAAGTGTAAAATTGGAGTAAAAGACAGAAGACATGCTCTTAAGTATTCTGTACTGGAGTGTATCAGGATGGCAGATAAGTTATTAATAACTAACAGAAACAGAGGGAATGTGTGGCTGCTAGAGTGCACTTATCCACTGAGACAGATAAGAAAGTCTTTGAAAAATCTCTATTCATGTACAGTGGTCAATGAATTGAATTTATGTTAATTGTCCTAGTGACTTATTTGTGTTGCTTCTGAACTCATCTATGTTTTGAGACTACTAAGGCTCCACTAGATGGATACCTACCTACATGAATAACTATACACATTTTCAGTTTATTCTGAGATTTCACTGAATTTCATTAGGTTTTGCCTCAAATTTACTCTAATGAAAACTGTACTTTTTTTATTAAGTATTAATAAAGATTAAGGACAACAACAACTACTACCTTTCCTAAATATACTGCCAGTAAATGTTTACTTAAATGAAGTCCAAGGACTTAGCAGGGTTGCACGTTCAAAAATGTTTTGATGCTTTTATTGCTACATTTTTATGCTTTGTTTCTCTTACTTCTTTTTTGATTTCTATAATATTGACATGAATTATAACATGTTTGTTTCATATTTTAAATACTAAAATTAGATTCAAACTTTGGAACTTATTCATGTTGATGTTACTTTCTAGTGTGTTAAAGCAACATCAAAGATCCATTATCTTTAATTACTTGTTTGCTTCTTACGGTTAGCTGAGAAGCTATCATCTATGAAAGACATGGACTGGAATGACTTCTTGCAACGAGTATGTTCACTGCTTGATTCCACCGAGAAGAATACAGGAGCAGCACGTTCTAAACTGAACTTACTGTACTATCTGTCTACTGTGGCTGTCCACAAGGAAAATGCAAGCAGGCTAATTAGCTCTCAGCTGGTAAATAATAAAGCTTTGAAGGAATCAACATGGTTTACATACTTGCCATTGTAGCAAAAATCAGCTGCTTTTAGTTATATTTCAAGAAATCATTGTGTACTGGCAAAAATAATATAGCAAATTAAGTGCAAAATAATGAAAAAAATTACTAAGTTCTATGTCCGTTTTTTTAAAAGAGCTGAGGGAAACTAATTATTTCTCTTAGATTTCATATACATTTACATATAGATTTGTTGTATTAGTAAAAAGGTTGGGGTAAAAACTAAGCTTGATGGAGAACGTGAAATAACATAATGAAATTTTAGTCTTCATAACTCATTAAGTGATAGAGAAGACTCAAAAAAAGTTCATGTTTGAATTGTTAGATCTCTTAGATCAATTTTATTTGGCCATATGTCTGTAAAGAATAGGAAGAAAAACTTTCTAAAGAACATGCAGTAAAACTTTGATTAAGCATTGCTTGCAAGAGTGAGAGTGCTCTCTGAAGAGTCTGTTCTAGTGTATACCTGAATGGTGTTTTCACCTTTCAAGAATAATTTTCTACCAGACAAACAATTTTACTGGTATCCTCTGCGGTGGTTTAACATATTTCTCAGGGTATTGCATGTGCAGAAGAGAAAGAGACTTATTTTTCCCATTATGTAAAAGCATCACAGAGGCTATCCTGAGATGTGCACTTTTCAGTTTATTTAATAAAAAGTAAACTACCGTGTCCTCCTACAATTATGCTAATGCACCTAAGTCATATTCTGACACATGTCATTGTTGGGTATAGAGATATTAAAGACAAAATTGCACTGCCAGAAAAACTCATCATGAACATTCAGATTGGAAGCAATGATATGTCTTATGCCATAGAATTCCTGTGAAAACAGGAAACAGAATTGCTGGAAGGTGTATTCCATTATCACTGGAGAACTTGGGGGACAATAATCCAGTGACTGGCCAATTAACAGAACACTTTAGAAATGAGGTAGTAATTATGTAGTTTGGTTCTTAAGTGGCTGATTATGTGTGTTAACAGTCCATTCATTATTCTAGTATTTGCCAACTATTTTTGTTCATTCTCACAAAATAAATTTAATTTATTAAATACTTGTTGGTTAATCCTGTATGATGATCTCTGTATTTTTAGATGAAAAAATCAGAGTTTTTTTCCTCTGCATAGCGTTATTCGTAACAAAAAAAGTGTTTTGTTTTTTTAACACACTGATATATGTTTAGCAGTTTAGTTTAAGGCACGAATATAGAAAGAAATTGTATTTTTACTCTCAGCCTTTTTTTTTTTAATCAGTGTTTGGACAATATCTACAGTAGTTGTCTATAATACTTTTTGCAAATGTTATCCAAATACATATTTATGAAATTGCTGATATTTTGATGATTTTGTTTATCATTGGGACATATCAGATCACTGAAATTCACTAATGTTTATTTATCTTCTTTAAACTATAGTTTCCTATATTGATACAGCAGCTGCGTGCAGCCGCCAACTGGGATATGTAAGTAACAATTGTTTTAAATTAATTTGTTCAGGTATGGAATTACCACTGAATTTTATTAAAGATATTATTTAACAGGGTATTTGAGAAGTGTTTTAGCATCTCAGACTGCTGTGGTACCTGACTGACAGTATGATGGTGTATATAACATTGAATTTTTTAAGCATTTAATGAATATATTGCTATTCTACAGGGCCAAAGATTATGGAAAATCTCTAAAATTTTATCTAGAATTTAAACAATTTAGTGTATCAAATCATGTTGCTTAAAATCACTGTAAACCAACCCATACCATAATAGTATAAATAGTAGTAAAATAGCTATAATGGTAGCTTTTTTAAATGCCTGTCAAATATTTCCATGTGATAGTGCCCTCTGCTGTCTGTTTCATAAATGTTGATTTTATTATTCCATTTTTTTCTTTATTGAAACATTTAAAACTGATTTGCTGATACAGATTTAATTTGTGTTTTGTCAGCTATACTGAAAAGTGTAAAGTGATCTATAGGGGTTTTCTGTGTTATAAGAAAACTGAATATGAGCATGACATTAGTGAGACTATAACAAACTAAAGAATCTTCATTCTCCAGTGCTAATGGAAAGAAATGTCTTTATGCATGAATTTATTGCTAAATTGAGCTGAAATACTGAAATAATTTGATGATACAAAGAAAATAGAAATAAGAAGAAAATCTGAGCTATAAATAGCACTTCAAATATTTCCTGGCCTTAGCGATCTTTGTAGAATATGAACAAGACACAATTGGTTTTGTGATATATTTGAAATATTTTTTCTGCACCTACAAAAAATTTATTTGATATGCAGACGTGCCAAAGTTGCTCGAGTGATTGGTTTACTGGCATTACACACATCTGAACTTGGAGAAAATGTACCTGTTTCTGAGGTAACTTTCCTTTTTTTTGGGGGGGGGGGGTGTGTTAATGCTTTTACTATTTATGTCAAAAACTTTCACAGCTTTTTTTTTTTTTTTTTGGAACCCTGCTTTATTTTTTCTCATGTCTAAATGGGAATATAATTAATTTAATTGATTAAATGTATAAAATTCTGAGTTTATTCTATGTAGTTGTGATTCTGATCTTTACTAACCTGTGGCAGAACTACCCACCAATGATAAAACTCTAGCCTTTTTCTCTCCTTTTCAGAAAATTAAGTAGTCACTGTCATACTTCTCGTGCGTGTGTATGTAACAAGAAGAAAGTGTTGACATATTTCGTTATCCTGAAATGTAATTATTATAATTAGTATAAGAATAGTATAATTGATTCTTAGAAATCCTTTTTTCCAAAACGTAATTGAAATGGGACTAATTTGAGATTCCTCACAGTTTTTGAAGAACGTATGTAATGAAGGACAAGTAATTTGGGGGGGGGGGGGGGGAGAAAAGTATTTTTAATAGTTTTTTCATTTTGCATGCTCAGTAGTTGACTTAAACAGAAGATTAGACAAAGTGGTCTTACTGTCCTTTTTTTGCATGACATGCACACAAATTGCATAAACTTGACAGAATCTGCTGTTTAATATCTGTTTAAAGTGTGAATGTGACATTATTTCTACTTCATGAGGTGAAGTCAGGATTTGAATATAATGAGTGTTTGAATGTGAGAAACGACTGCTAAACACACGTAGCAAATATGCCTCCATGCTGTGCAGATCTGGCATGTAGGAACATGTAGTTATTGGTTAATAGCTGACTTTTTTGGCAACACAGCTAAGGAATTTTTTGTTCTAGGTCCCTCTGGTTTCTTTTTAATGAATATTAAGAATGATTATGATTATCTTGCTATGTTGCTTAACATTTCCATTTTGTAGTAAAAGCTGAAATCAAAACCTTATTGTTATTACATAGGGTTTTTGTTTGTTTTATAAAGTTACGAAGTGGGGAAAGGGTCCTTACAGTTACAGTCATTGAAGTTTGGTCAAAGTCTTTCAGTATTGACAGTTGCATGTCAGTTGAATTCCAGGTTGCGATTTAAGTGCACTCTTGTATCTGGCAGATTTTTCTGATATTTAACTTTTAAAAGTTCCAGTGAAGATACTCAGAAGTAATTTTGAGATGTCCATATAACTCTTGGCTTTAGGTGTTTAGGAGTTTAGCACTAATATATTCAGCGATAGTTTCCCTAGCTTAGAATCATAGAATCATTTAGGTTGGAAAAGACCTTCAAGATCATTGAGTCCGACCATCATCCATGCCCACTAAA
>NW_010972589.1:2379271-2379478 GCF_000737465.1 Haliaeetus leucocephalus
CTCTCAACCAGTGCCTCGAAGAGGCCAAAGTTTGCCCTCCAGAAGTCCACAGCAGTGGTTTTGCTAACCCCCTTTCTTGCCTCACCAAGAGTTGAGAATTCTATCATTTCACGGTCGCTAAGCCCAGGACAGCCTCCGACCATCACACCTCCCACCAGTCCTTCCCTGTTTGTAAACAGTAGGTCTAGCAAGGCTCCTCCCCTGGTT
>NW_010972589.1:2379826-2409611 GCF_000737465.1 Haliaeetus leucocephalus
CCTTGCCTATCCCTTCTGAAGAGCTTATAGCCATCCATTGCAGCACTCCAGTCACTGGAAGCTTCCCATTTTTCATCATAGAAAATATATGTCCTAGTCTGTTTTGTGTATGTAAAAGCAATAGACTGAAGTAGCTTTATATTAAGTGATAATATTATTTTGTTCAAAATGTTTCCAGTTTCTCTGTTTTTTTATATGAATATAAAAAATTGCTCACAAATGGAATTTAGCATTTTTAGAAATATGCATATACTATAAAGAGTGTGTTAAGTCTGAGACCAGTGTCATTTAAACTAAAGGTCTAGAAAGGAAAATTAATTTCCATTATCACTTTCTGGCCCCATTCTTATGTGAATTAAAATTAATTTTTATATGCATTCATTGGGAAAAAATGGATTTATTTTTAAATTAACAAATCTGAGTTATAATACTGTACAAAAGGCATCTGCTGTGCTTGCTGTAATGACCTTCATTCCAAGTTTTTTCTCCCAAAATAGTATATCTGAATTCTAAAAATATTTTAGAATGCTTGCACAAAATTAGAATGAGGAAAAATTTTAATGTCTTCAAATTTATTTTTGCATATGTAATCTAAAATCAGATAACTGTAAGCAGTACACAAACTTGATAGTTCTTTTATAGGAAAAGTAGGAGGGAGTCTGATTGTGTTCCCCTCTGCTCCCCCCAAAGGAACTAGATGAACCTGTGAGTTTGTTGAACATTCTTGTGGACTGTCAGCTATTGTATGTTTTGTGATGCTTTAAAAAAAAACATATACTAACCATTTAAACCAGCATTAGATACTGTATTAAAATATAATGCTGTAATCTATCCTCTTATATGAGCCAGCTGATGCTCCAGCTGAAGTTTCTTGGTGGCTGCTGTGATTTAGAAAATGTCAAAACCAAGCTGTAGCTAGTCAGAGCAACATAATCTAAAATGACTCTCTGTGATCCAGGTCTTACAGACTAAAGGTATATGAGTGATCTATCTAGTGGTAGTTATTTCTCTATTTTGTTTCCTTTTCCATTCCTAGTAACTTCTAATACTGTTTGCTTTTTTGCCCCCAGTTAGACAGAGGTGATCTCTCTGTGGAACTATCTCCTGTAGCCCCTAAAATTTTGTTCCCAAGTGTGAAAAGTCAGTTCAGAGCTCGTGAAGATGCGATTCTGGAGTTATTTTCCCCCCATGTGTACCATGCTGTGTACACCAAGTTTTCTTTTCAATTTTTATCACTCAGTAATGGCCCTTTTGCAGTTCTTTGTTACTTCATTATGCACTCATCCAGTTATTTGTGATTTCTTTTGTACTTTTAAAGTACTGCAGGACCTAATAGAGACTCGTGCAGGAGACCACTGCTGGTCCTTACATGTTAAAATCTGGATATTTAAGGATAGTGCCTCTATCTTTGAAGTTGAATCTGCACCATTAACCTTTTTGTTGTTGTTTAAACAATTTGTTAAATAGTAGAAACATTAAGTCATGAAGAAGCAGAAAAACTTTAGGAAAGACAGGAATTCTCATTTTACAGGCTAAAGTTAACTTCCACATACTAGATGCCAAAAGCCTTTAATTTGTTGGGCTTTGAAGAATTAATGGCTTTCCCATTTTTTAATTTACTTTTTTTTTTAAAGTTCTTATTCAAGTAATCGGTGAACAGCAAGTTGTTTCGAATATAACCACCAGAGGTCACTAAAACGCAAAAATAAAATGCAAGTAAACTACAATTTCACAGACTAGACAAACATGTAACTGTGGAACTGTGTACCATCTTCGTTCTGCTGATGTATTCTAATATGTAGGTCATATTTTAAAAAAATCATAATAAATGAATATTTATACCTGTGAATTCAATTGCACTTGATCTACTTCCAGTTAAATTTTTTTTTAGGAGAATACTGCATTGATTAGAAAAAATGAGACTGATCTTAGAATAAAATAGGGCAATTGATCTCTTATATTATTGAAGATGAAGACATTTTATGTGTAATTTCTTCTATCTGGCATTTGCAATAAAATTTGTTGATAGGTCAGGTTTTTTTCTGACTTACTAATGTGTTTTTTTTTCCATGGAGTTGCCCTTTACAAATCTGAAACATCATTTCCTCTTATTTATTCCTAGTTATCTTAGGAAAACACCTAAACTTTAAAGTTTTATCTTTGTACTTAGATTTTGAAACTGTTTCTTAAGGAACTGGAGTCTATGAAACAAAGATTCTTTCTTTCCAGGTTTCTTGGAAAGAAAAATCTGCTTACTTTTCATCTTACAGAAAGAAAATTCTTCCCAAGTTAGGGAGGCTTGCTGCCATGTATATCTAATTTGGCTTATTTATTAAAAGAAGCTATTGTTCTTTCCTCTCTGTGAATAGATTGGGCCTTCTGCTGTCTTCTAGGACACAGACACTCTGATGTGAAATTTCAGACTCAGTCTTTTATTTTAGCAAGACATGATAGAGCAACTTCACAGAATGCCTCCATGTTGCGGAGCAATGTCCTTCTCTGGCAGGAGACCAGCCTCCTCTACCTGCTGAGTCACTGCCTTTTGGAGACAATAATCTAGTCCTTTTCCTTACCTCTTTTAAATTTGCTATTTGGGAATATCAATCTCATGCTATGACCTAGGCAGCTGTGCCTGTTTTTTTTTTTACAGACCTGGGTCCACTGCTCTACTGAGTGTTTAAAGGGCTCAGAGACCCTGTTATGGCCTTCACACTGCAAGTTTCTTTGCAAAGCCTTTGCCTTATGGAATTCCGTGGCCAAATTAATGAACTAAATATCCCATGGAGAATGACAGCATATTAGAATATCTCTGTAATATTTAGCTTAGAATGCAATTCCTTTGTCAAAGCAGTGGAATATCCTGATTTCTGTTTTCAACCAAATTGAAATTCCATATAATCTGAGCCTTTTTATTTCTGATTTTTTGAAGTACAATTTGGTGGTTGTTTTCTACAGTTGCAAAACAGCTGCATCATTACAGGTGCAGTTTTATGACCTGTAAACTCATAGGTAGACTCTAGCTAGTCTGATTGTACCTACTTTGGTCTATGTCTACAGTTTGTCATACAAGTTCATACAGAATGCCAATTTTAAGTCATGTTCCTAGCTTATCTCTCTGTTAACTCCTGTTTCTAGGTCTATCCACATCTGCCCATATTGTAAGGAGATTCAAATAAAAATGGTTTCATTTGCCCATTTATTCCCAACCTATTTAGTTTTAATTTTTTTAATTTTAAAATAACTTTTTGAATCTGCTCACAAATATTCATAATTTTAGTGTATCCTTGTTTGTTTCCTCCAAGGGCACTTTCCTTGTTTTGCCCTGATACCTCTTATGTGAAAAGAAAAAACCAAAAAACCCCCTCACCCCAACTAAAAAAAAAAATCAGTAGGCAGGAGATGTAAGCTGTAGCAGAGTTTGTGCATGAGTACTTACGCATGTGTGCACACACAGATGTCTACTGTTTTGTAAAATGATTAAAACCTTAAAATTATCTTTCTGGATAATCAGGTTTGTCACATAATACTTTGGTGACAGTGAGAGGAGATTCAATTTAAGTTTTTTGACTTTTATTAAACTTTCAACCTTTATAATAAATTTCTTCAATTTATTTTCAACAACCTGGACCACTGAATATAACTTACATACTTGCCTGGGGCATGTGGCAGGAAGACAAACGAATAAAAGATCAACATTTGTCAGATGAATTAGCCTCTGCTAGGAGAATCTTGTGGTTTTGAGAAGTTCTTCCAACTTAATAAACAGAAAATGTAAATATAATTAACAACAAAGAATCTGTTAAGCATGCCAATTCTGGATTATTGGAGAAAATATTAAGACCTTTTATCATACTTATAGGAAGAGTCTTTTTCCCCCCCTTCAAAAAATTAGTTTTATCAATCCAATGAATTGGGCTTGCTTTATGTTTGAAGTCCAAACCAAGTTGGTAGTAGAAAACAAGGAAATTCTCGGCTAGGGAACTGAAAACTTACATTGCTGGTTGCAGGATTAAATCACTTTTTGCAATTTTCTTAGATTAATTACCTGACCAAAGCAAAAACTGTACCCTTTAAAATGACATTTAATTGACACTGTTTTCATAGTCCATTGAATTTACTCTATTTAGAAGGAGCTTTTCTTTTTAGATGAGGCTCACTTTAACTTGCATCTGTTCTGTCATCCAGCTCGATGTGCAAACATTCATACCAGCCCAAAGGAGGAGATAGAGCAAGATTGAGTCTGTTTTTGTTGAAGGTGGCACTAGTAATAGAGGCTTGAAATGGTTAAAATTATGGTATCAAACCTAGAATGCATATCTGTGTGTAATAAATAAGAATATGGCATGGACTGCTGAAGTGTGCAGTGTGGTCAACATTAAAAAATTTCACAGCCAATACATCTTTCTGTGTGCATTCCTTTTCTCTGTCATTTGTTCGCTTCTCTTGCATTCAATTCAATTCAATTACTAGAACTAGATGGAGAAGTGAGAGCTCATTCCTCTTTAAAAAATACATTTGTATGCCTATAAGTGTAATCAGCCATATTCAAAATCAGAGTGGTCTTAGATTTGCACTCTGCTTTTGAAGTTTTAGTGTATTAAACATATCTATATTTTTCAGGAAGAAGAATTTGAATTTTGAGTTAAAAATTTAAATTGTGTTTTTATTTTTGGGAGTGCTGAGGTCTTTGTTCCCTACTTAGGCAATCGGATAGCATTAAAGGTATGAAAGCATCAGACTGAGTATTTTGAATGAACTACTTCTGTAGTTACTGGATATGACTTTCTATTTCCAATTATAACTTTGAAGTATCTTCTGATTACTGTTTTCACGTTTTTTCTTTCCAATAGGGAAATCATGGATTTCTGTTGGATACTATTAAGTTTGTAGTTCAGTGTCCAGTTTTGTTCAAATCCACCCCCCCCCAATATTCCATCAGCCTGGGTTTTAAGGTAGAGGGGGGACATCCCCACCATCATTTTACTGGAATACTATGTCCAGTTTGAGTCCACTTAATCTCAAAAAAGGCACTGTAGGAGTTAAAGATGATTTTGAGGAAAAACAACAAGAATGATTAAGTGGAAGACCTCTGATGGTACTGAAGAGTGTCAGATTCTTTAATGAAAATATGTCTTTGAATTATCCTCAAATGCTGAGTGATATAGGGAAATATATATTGGAATGTTTTTCCTATATTGTAGTTTAAGAATAAAGCCATTTCATGAAGTTGAAAAGTGGCAAATTAAGATCCGATGAGAAGATCCATAATGAGACAAAGAAGTGCCTTTCCACGTGAGAATGTGAAAGCTGGAAAGTTGGCAAATTTCAGAGAAGTTTTAAGTGTTGATATGGGTAATAGGAGTATCAGACTTACAATAGCAGGTACTAGCAAAACATTTCTGACGGCCTCTAAAGGTGCATGCCTCACATTTAAGGTCAGTACCTAATTGTTCGGAGTTAGAAGATAATTTTAACTAAGGTGTCCAAGCTCACTTTGAGTTTTTTTGTACCTTTTTTTAAAAAAGCATCTGGAGCTGACCGCTCACAGAGCCAAAAAGCAGTCTTGATCCAGTTGACAGCTGCTTAGCATCTTGTATCTTTATTGACAAAGATATGTCTTGTGAAATCATGATTTCTTTCTGTAAATCTTGATTTTAAACAATTGAGTAACACTTTTTGGGGGGGGGGATAAAAATATAGTCATACAAAAACCTAAATTTACTGTAACGCCTTATAACTGATACAATGACTTATGTCAAGTTCTTTTTTATGTTTATTGAGTGTATTGTTTGTAGCTGGGGAACTCATTTACCTTTAATATTGCTGTGTAACTTTATGTTGGTTATTTCAGAAGTAAACTTATTTGTATGAAGAAAGTAGAACACTAAAATCAACTTCCATTTTGGAGTGAAACATTGGAAAAAAAAAGTTACCTTCATTATTCTGTATACATGCTGTGAAACTGATGTGAAATTTGGGTGTAAGATTGCCATATTTAAGTTGCTTATGCATAGAATAACACATCTTGCATTAGAGAACACTTTAAAAGGATTCTTTGTAATTGGTTAAAATGATGGAAGTGTTTAATGTCTCACCAGACAGCTTGTAGGACTATTTTCAGCATATATGCTTTCCTGTAATCACAGATTTTTGTTGATTCTAACCATTTGATATCTTTGCCTACCTCTACTGTAGTATTTTTGCAACACAAGTTGTGAGATTTCTGTTTAAAGCATGGCGTGACTTTGTTTTCTGGACCTGTGGCCCTTCCCACTGTATTTCTTTTTAAAGTGGGAAATGTTTCTTGTTTCAATTGCTCTGCTTTAAGCTTTTCATTTTTTTAACATTGCATAGTCATTTGCTCTCGTACAGTTAGCTATTTGCATATTACCACAGCTAAAGAGATATAATTATCTCACAAAAATGCTGTTAAATAATGACTTCTTCAATACAACTAGCATTTGAAGGTTTAAGATCTCAGTATTTTACCTGTTAGCATAGAACAATCATCATATATGGTTTAAAATGCAGCTGTTTAAACTCTACTGTATGACATTCTGTAATTCCATTTTTTTCTTCCATTCTACATTATAATGTAAATGTACAACAAGGAATACAGTTTTAAGTCCTACTTAGTTAAAATATTTTAGATTTGTAGTTAAAAGTAATATTTTTTCACTATAAAATAATAACTTTCTAAATTACTATTTACTATACTTTTTAAATTTTAATTCTGCGGTAGTCAAATAAGTGGTCATGTTTTAAGCTGGTAATTCCTCTGTCCTAGATTATTCCCTGGTAGCTTTTACAGGTGAGTGCCTCCCATTGAAGGGAGTTTTAAATGCACGACAACTGTAGAATCAATAATTTTTTTTTAACGTTAATGAGAATTATGTCTAGTGAGGACTAAATTTGCACCAAAACCCTGAGATAATCATCTTTTATTTTCCATTTCTACTGTGCAAAACCTACTAAGAAACAGAGCTTGACCCCATAGTCTTATTGTTAAAAAAGATAAGCATAAATGTTAGGCTAACAAATAATGCTTATATTGTCAACAATGAGTTATGTTTTTCATAATTCAGCTATGCAATTCAGCTGCATAGAAAACTTCTATAAATAATGATATATGGTTTAACTTTTCTATCCCTAAGTCTACCAATTTCATGTTTGCCTGAGAGCAGAGGTTGTTTTTAAGCAGCAGTGTAAGAGACGAAAGTATACTTCATGGATTAGTCTGTGCAAACCATCCTTTCCTAGGTCTGCAAAGAATAAAACCCGGAAGCTCCTTTGATTTGGAAGGCAGCTGGAGGATTCTTGAATAGGATTTACCTTTTTGTTTTGATCCTAGGGTGATATGCAGTTTCAGGTTAACTTACTTCCAGAGGAAAATCATGATTATGTGAAGCGTACCATGTGTCTGACAGCTACCTTTTTAATGTGTGTACCATGCAGTGCCAAGCTTAGTATTTCTGACTGTTGTGCTATGCGGGCTTTTGCTGAACTAATTTCAGTTTGTCCCTCCTCCAGCATCACTTTCCTGAGGCTTTAGAATATACTTGTGTCCTGTTCTGTATATGCATGGAATAATTTTGCCTTTATAAAAATGTTCTGTGATTTCTTAGATTTTTTTGGCTTTATTCATACACACACAGAGCAAGATGAATTGAATATGCATTTTAATTTTTTTCTTAAATTAAAGCCAAAAAAATCAAGACAACAAAATCAAATCCCTTAGGGGTAATTTAAGGTACCATGCTATCATTTTCACAAAAACATAAGGGTGGTTATCCTCCAGCATTAAAAACTGGAAAGATTCAGCCTGTCAGTGGTAGTAAATGAATGTGATGTTAACAAACTGCCAGCCATTTCACCAGTTACCTTTGGGAATATACCCTTAGCTTTCTTGCTAAAGCCTGTACTCTTGAGAGCGCTGAGAACTGTTTCACGGAGAGGAAAAAATTCCAAATATCCTGAAGCCCCAAGAGCGCTTACTGCCTGCAGTTCCCTCTCTCTGTTTAAAATTAGGCAGCTAAATCCGTATATAGAAAATGCAATAGGGATACTTGAACAATCCTTACTTTTGCAGCTAACAAGCAGATCTGTCAGTTAATGGAGCCTGCTTTCTCATGAATTGACTTGCAGCTGGCTGACTTTTAAACTTAATTAGGTAAAGGCTACCATTTAGCATATTCACCTCTTCCTTTGTTAGCTATCACAAAGAAAATCCTTGGTTTAGGAGGGTGTGTTCTGATACTTAATAGAGTAATCTCTGAGCTTTTTCTGTGTGTAGTGTGTTCAAAATGTTTTCATATATGTATTCTCTGTTGAAAAATAAATGAGTTTATTCCACAGCCTTTCTGTCACTTCTATGTTGCTATTCTGCTTGTAAAGGTTTAAAAAAAAAAAATAATTTTTTTTAACTCTTGCTTAGTTGGTAGAAACTGGGTAAGAGGTTTCAAATGATTGCAGGGAAGGAGACAATGCTAAAACGATTGTTTAAATGCTTCCCTTTTCTTTTTATGCTACCCCAGTTTTCATGGAAACAGCACATCAGAATACAGAATTTTGTACAGTTCTGCATCATGGGACAGAAAGAGATGAATTTGTCACGTTGTAGATTTAAATTAGATGTGTTCTTTCACAAGTATTTTTTGGCATCATGGATAGACTTTGGTCTTTGCATGTAGCATCAGTTTTTGTTGTTACTTTCACTGGCACACTGTGTGTAAATTTTGTAGAATAGAAAATGAAAATTAAAGTAAATGTCAAAATGAATAGTTTGAAAACAGTATGTTTCTCTCATTTCTTAGACTGACAAAAGGTTCCTCTTAGTTTCAAATAGCTTTTCTAGCTAATTAAAACTTCTTTAATATATTAAAGAAGAGGTACACTACAGGGCAAAGAATTTTATGTATTAAAATGACAGCTCCAGCAGATATTTTTAAGTTTATGTCTAAGACAGATCTGTTTACAATGTTTACAGTGTGTGATTTCCCCCCTTTCCATTTTTTTCTGGTTTTCTGTATAGCTGACATCTGTTATAAATTTATAAGTAAATGGATGTGTCATATACATTGGAGATATGCTTAGGGTGTAAAAGGCTAGGTGAACTAGCTGGAATATTGTTTCTGTAGTTAAAATAACCTAGCGAGAACAAATTTTTAACTGTGGAAGAAGTGAAATATTTGCTTTTCTTAGATTGCTACAGTATCAGAAGAACCATCAGATACATACAGAAAATGAATCATGAAGTTAGCATTCTTGCTGTGAGCAAGAGAGACCACACCAAAAAATTTTTCATGCCTAAGCTTCTTGACATGAAACGCATGACTTTTTCTACTAATTCTGGAAAATATCTGTATGAGGTTTTAAATATTTCCTGGCATAATTTTGATGCTGTTTGCATGATGTTTGCAAAGTCACATCATAAAATATTGCAATTCCGTGTTGTGTTGCTATTGGTTCTTTTTTTATTAAAGCTTGTCATAGCTGAGAATTTGGTTTTAATATATTTTTGATACTTTTAATTTCTTTTGAGTCAACCAACTTCAAGTCTGGGCAGGTTGTTGTACAATTCGCTCACTGAATTGTTTAGTTCTTGCAACTTAGTATGTACCTTGAAGAATGAACCTAAAAGAGAGCCCTTCTTCCATCTCGTTTTGTCTTGCACTTGCAAATTAATCAAATCATAGACTAGTGACAGGAGAAAAAAATTCCTCTAAAGCACATACTTGCTTGGTTGACACAATTAGGCTACAACATGTTTTTGTGATAGAAATTGCACACTGGTGGTAGCTGAAAAGCCTAATTTCCTGCTGCCTTCTGATGACAGCACTAAAAGACACTCAAACTAGGCTCAGTGTTAGGCAAGATCAGTTGTAAAAGTCCTAGCTTTTCCTCTGAATACCAGTCCTTTCAGCTATCATCTGGGGAAAAAAAAGTGATTTTACTCTGAAACATATTTTTAAAAGAATTCTGTAGAGAAGAAGTAAATTTCTAGCCAGGTGTTTGTTCTGGCTATTATCTTCACTGGGCAGAATGAAGGAATTTGCAATAATCAATAAATGGAACTAATTTCAAAGAAAATGTATGGAAAATCCTCAAAATCTATAGAATTTTTCAAAATATGAGAAATTCTATGTAGAATTAATCAAGCTAAAATATCCTACATGGATATTTTATTGATGGACATTGGTCTTCAAGAGTGTCACCAGCATGGCTTCTAAATCAAGTGGATAACAGGCCCATTGCCTGGAAGCAGAAGAAGATGACTTAGAGTAACTTCACATAGAGTTACAAAAAGAATCAAAATCCAGAAACATGTTATTCAGAAAAGGCAAGGATGAATGATAGAAACCTGCATATAATGATGATAGTTAAATATAAGGGAACAAAAAGGAGGAAGAAAAAAACCCCAAACAAACCAGAAAGAAAAAAGTCCTCTTCTTTGGATGCTCCTGCCAAATCTTATTATGTGAAGACTGGTTTCTAGTTCCAGTTTACATCTTTAGATGTAAACTAGCTCCAGCAGATTGCCCCTGACCTCAGTTTTGAAGGCAGAAATCTTTCTAATTCAGGGACCTTTCACTTTTTGGACTCCTGAGCAATCTTTTTCTCTCCTGCCCTTGGCAAAAACAAAGCCAGGATCCCTGTTCTGTTTGAAGGAAGTATTTTTACCTGGTCCTTCCTGTCATTAAAAAGCTTCAAACTTAAGGACTGGGGTGGAAATCAGATATATTCATGAACATCTGCAACTGAGGTCATGTAATAATACATCTTTCATGACAGACTAGGAGAAGAAATAACTATTTTTTTCTTAAAACAAAAATCATCAAACAAACCAACCCCAAAACTTGTAGACACTTCTTTTAGATGCATTTTTTGATTTGTTAGTAAACCGAACAGATTTGTAAGTTAATTCCTACTATTTGTGTCTGATTGTATCCCTGTGGGATCTCAAGTTGATTCCAAAGCAAGTTGATGGAGTCTCCAGTTGAGTGCATGACAGCTACTCTGTCTGCTAAGAGCTCTTCCCACAGCAGTTACGTAAAAGTTGAAAAGTTAAGTTTTCATGGTGAATCAATTTTGCATTGTATTCCACCTGGAAAAGTGTCACACATTCATCTTACATTGCTCCCCAGAGGAGTTCTATTTCTGCATAAATTGTGTGATATGCTGTACATTTGGTTATCTTTTTTTTCTACATTCTGGACTGCATTAATACCATGTCCATAGTCTGATGGTCAGAATTCCCTTCAGTCCTCCGGATTCCATGACCCAGTTTATTGTACTGAACAAAAAATTTGCAAAACCTGAATATTTCACAGACTCAGACTCTTTCTTCTTGTATCTGCACCCCATAGAAGAGTTTGACAAAAGTATCTGTTTCCGTCTTGCCACCCAACTCTTCAGTCAAGCCACTTGTTTATTTCAGGGTATTTAACCAGCTTTCACTAAAGTCCAGTGGATCACAGGTACATGTGGATCCAACTCCTGATTAAGTACAGTTACCCCTTGTAATGTTTTAACTATTCATATTCTACTGAGAAGGGAGGTAGGCAACATGCTTGAGATGTTCAGAGAAGGCTGGTCATGGGTTTTTTTCATGCACTATTTTAAAGATGAGTACTTGGTACAAATATTACTGTTGTTTTTTGTTCTGGTTAGTGGCAATATAACCACAGTGTACTTTCTCAGCCTAGTGGGAGTGCTTTCATCCAAGGAAAGTGAGATTGCTTTGGTATTACTTGCATGATGTGTATATACTCACAAGAAAAAGAACTGAAAAGTAATTTCTATTATGCTTGAGTCATATTCAGTTTTTTATCACTTGTAAGGGTTTTCAGAATTACAGATATGTTTTAATTTCCACTAATACTTGCTGACAGTCATACTAAAAGATCAAAGATGGAGTAATACTGTAAGTCTATACATTGCCACTTTACATCATAAGGTATAAAATACCTTATCCTTTTGAACATGCTGTAATTTTCACTTCTGGATTCCTAAAACTGCAGGGAAACTTCTAGACAGAGCTTGAAATGGGTTGAGAATCTGCCACAGGTAATAAATATATCAACTCCACACACTATTGTTGTAAATGAAGGTAATGACTGTCTATCCAGATATGAATCTTTCTTCTTTCTTCACTTGTTATAATTATACTATATCCATCCAGTTTGAGAGCTAGTGTAAAAGGTGTAGATAATTTATTAAATTTAAGATGCTTTTACCAGACAGTGTAGGACTTGCAGTTCTTTACTATTTACCTCTCTAAAAGGGAAAATGTAGGCAGGTTGAAAAGAAAAAAAATGTACTATAGGTAAGAAGGAGACTTTATTTGTCAGACTATGTAATTAAACTAAATCACTGATCTTAAGGCTCAGATTTGTTCAGGCAATTTTTCTCTTGTTTAATAAATCAGCTTTTTAAAAAATGAAAACCTGGATTTATTGCAGTGTTGACTAGCTTTTTGGCAGTTTTTGTTGGTGCACAGGAAAGGAAAGAACTTCTTAATTTGAATTTTTTTTAGCTCAGTTTTACCACTTTTTCATTCAAATATGAGAAAAGTATAGGAATTGGAATATCAGGAGAACTACTTCTTCTTCTTGTTATTTCAGAATAAAAATAATAACTAGGTCTGCTAGTCCTAAAATCTTGAAGGAGAGTGAGAAACAGTAATTTCTGTTCACCAATATCAAATATTGTTCTTTGATTTCGTTTTCATTCATTTTAAATCTTAAATTCTTAATTTTAATGAACAACCAAAAAACCACACGAGATAGATAATCTGCCCATTATAGTTAATGATGGTTTTGAAAAACTTCAGCTGAGTAGTAAGGCAACCAAACAGAACTTAGTACAGGTGAATAAAAGAATAGTTTACTAAATAAAAATCTAATTCCCGATTTTATTTAATAGAACATAGGATTCTGAGAGTTTTAGGACTGCATACATAAATGTATTGGACAGTGTGTCATCAAGATTTACCAGTTTATTAACCATGCTTTGGGAAAATAAATATTACAGGTGCAAAACAAGATCAGTATTGATATTAAATCAGGGTTTTCTGATGGTTAAGATACATCATTAAAGCTGATAATTTTGAACAGCCTGCCTTGATTCTCTATAGCAGATGTACAATTTGATTTGGATTTTCTTCATCAAGTCCTGCCTGCAAACAAACAAGCAGTTGTAACTTAGGTATCATGATGATTTAATGTCCCTAGCTAGTCTGCTGGGACTATTGTCTGCAGCTTGTGTTATTGCATGGTTCATCAATTCTGTGTAGTCTAAATACTATTTCATGGCACGTTCACCCTCGGTCTAAAGAGGCAAAGTTGAGAGGTGTTAACTGAATATGGATGATGTCTGTTAATGCCACAGTGCTGAGGTACTTTTGGTGGTATTGATTCCACAGTGAAAGTAGTTCTCAAAATACATATTTCATCACAAGAGCAAGAGTAATTCTGTATAGCTATAGAAAGCAAATCTAATAAAGGAGAAAATGCTGTCATTATGTGTTCATCTTTTAGTGCAGAATTGCATTTCAACCAATGCGACTACTACTTTCTCAAGCTGATATATTAAAAACTTTAAAACCTACTGATACATTTATTTCTTAAATATGAAAGTTAAGCTCTCTCTGGAATGGCAGGCTGTTTAAAATTCCTGAATAACATCTGAAGAAATGTTCTGAAAGAAGTTAAAGAAAACAGTTAACGAACATAGCATTTAATTAAAAAAAAGGGGGAGAAGGTCAAAGTTTGTTTAGTAGATCTTTTTGCTTTGATTTGAAGACTACCTTTCCAGTTTTTATATGATTTCTCTGTACAAAGATTGGAGTTGTGAAGCTGTTAAGGTCAGAATGTGAAGGAAAATCAAGGCAAGTTGAGGATAAAAACTCTTTAGTGCTCTGAGGAAGAAAAAGTGCTGTACTGCGAAATATATCTGTAAACTATTAAAAAAAAAGAAAGAAGACTACATTTTATAACTTTTAGGACTGGAAATTGTTATTTCCTGGGATGTTTGTTAAACTCTGTAAACTCCTGATTTTTTTTTTTTTTTTTAAATTTTAACTACCTGATTTACCTTTCACTTCCCTTTATGCTTTTTGTGAATGTCTGTGATGGGATCTTCACATAATATTTTCTTGCAAAGTCTGCTAAAATTAGGCTAATTTTCACAGATTATTTTCTTTGAGCTTTTGAGACCTTTGTGTCACTATTTTGCTTCTTTCTATATAGATGCAAATGACAGTAAGTTTGGAGACTGCAAAAACACTATGACTTGCAAAAACATAAATTGCATTCCATATTAGCAGAGGGTTTAGAGACAAGAATATTTGTTTACTGAGCAAGTGATTTTATGTATCTATGAATTTGTCATTGTAAAAAATTTAAACCTTGTAATGAAAACACTTCAGGATCCAGCAACATAGTGTATGAGTAGTTTTCTGATAAAGTTCTCTAGAAGATCATGCCTTGCAATAAATCTGAAGTGACTTACAACATGCTGATAAGTATTGAGGCAGTTTCTTATATCAGGATAATATCAGGATATTCTGATATTCTGAATTGCAAGTCAGGGATGATAATGACTTTTTACTGGTCCTCTCCCAGAAAACACCAGAATTTTTTGTCTCCTGCCTAGCATACCTTTCAGTTAAAATAGTTTCTGTTTTGCTATGTGTTTGTTCTTTGTGGATAAAAACTTAAATTATGTTTTTACTTCTTTTTAATTGGTGGTTATGTAGTATACATGTGTTCCATCAATAATTTAATAATGTATTGCCTATTTTTATTGGGGTGTATGCATAATGACAAATTTGCTATGTGCTTTGCAGTGATCAGCAGCCAATATATGTGTTTTGGCATTTATATTCATTGCTTTATACAGAATGGGATTTATGTTCAGTATCACAATTTTCTTTAGATTTCTTAAAGAAACCTCGGAGTAACGCTTTCTTTTTAGCTGCTTCTTGCTTAATGACTAGATGTGACTGTTTTGCTAGGCCTTTTGAGTAGGGGGAAGAGAGAGTATGTTTTGAAAGTAGAGAACCGGGACTATTTCAGATAACCTTTGCCTTTGTCCAAACACTTATCATGATCTGTGAGAAAACCACGATGTTGCTGTTGTGATTTGTTTGGTGTTCGTGGTTTTTGCTTGTTTTGGTTTTTAATTATTTTTTCCCTGTGCTACCCAAGGTAAAGAGTGTCTGTCTGTAACTGAAAAACTTTTGTTACATCCTTCAGTTACCACACATCTCTTCAAAGGCATATCACACCAGATCTCTTTCAGAGGAAGGACTGTAGATTGTTTTGCTTTCCCCTTTGGGAATAAGTACTGAAGTGGCTTTGGTCCACAGTTTTCTAACAAGAGAAACTAAAATTTCTTGGGAGCTTTATTGTTAATTGTTCATATGGATAACAATATCGCCTTTCTATCACTCTAGATCAAACTCCTAACCTTATATACTTCCCTTAGTCTCCTCCTGCATTCTTATTGTCCTTTCATCTACATGTTTCCTCAACTTCAAGCTTCCCATTTCCCAAGCTTTTCCTGCTCCTACATTTGTAACACACAAGATACGCTACTTCCTTTGTTATGTCCAGAAAATGTGTGTATCTTTATTGTTTGCTTCTGAGCTGCATCAGTCCTTTGTCTAGCTAGTAGCTACAGCACCAGAAGAAACTTTGGAAGCAAGACCTGCTGCTGTAGCTGCAATGCAGGTACATAATAAATGTGGCTATATTTTGTCATCTATCTTTATGTTGGTCCTTGTCTTCCACTTCAGAAAAATGCACAATGTGGCATTACAGTCAGCAGTAGCATGTGTTCCCTCTCTGTGGCCTCATATTCAACCCAGGCTATAGTCTGTCTCCACAGCTCCATCCCTGTCACGTAATCTCCCATGCTTCAAGTGTGTTGGTTAAGAATGTGAGTTAGAGAACACATAATGGCAAACAAATCACAGATTAACCACCACAATTTAACCAGATTATGTGAACTGCTTGACTTTTCCAGGTCACCAAGTAAGGTGATTCTAGATTTTATTTAAATGTACTGTCTGAAATGCTAGTGTACACTGGGCTGTATGAGTATTTCAGCTGTGTTGAAAACCATTTGTCTGAGCCATCTCTCATGATTCACCTGAAAGGTTCTGTCTATTGTGAGTACTTTTTTCTGTTTAGGGAAAGTTTCTTAACAGAGGCAAAACTATGAAGCTTGTAAGTGTTAGGGTGGTGGGACTCTGTCAGCTGAAGTGAATTGAGCAGTTCCTTGAGTGTGCCATGAAGCTGGTGCTCAAGAGAGTTAGACTTGGATCCTCCACAGAAGGAGAAAGAAGGCTATGCTGGTGGGCCTGTAATCAGCACTGAAAAATTCCTATCTTTTTGTTGGATTAATTTGAGACCAGTCTTAAAGAATGGCTATCAGGTTCTCCATTTAAACATTATGTAAAGTCTGAGAATATCTTGGGAAACTGACTGCACAAAGTAAGTGGTTTCCCAGAACTGCTGCTGTTTAGACCCCTTGTGCCTGGCTTGTTTGTATTCATATAGGACTGTAAACGTTGAGGTTCTTGAGATGAGTGGTAGAAGTCTGTGCTCCCTGTGCTCTGTATAAGAGATAATACAATACTTCCTCAACTGGGAAAAACACCAGAGAAATTTTTTTTCAGCTCATTAACTCTTCACTATTGTATAGCCATACTAAAAGTAGTTTTAAACTAGAAGAGAACAATAAAAAGAATGTTACACTGATCCAGTACTTATTTCATTATGATTTGATTAGTTATAAATTAGATACATATGAAAGATGATCTAAACATTTCTGCTTCTTATCAGATATTTATAGCATCATCAATATCTAAGACCTGGACTCAATGACTTTTGGATAGGACTGTCACAGAGTCAGTCCTACTTTAAAATATTTTTAAACAAGTCCATCTTAAAAAGTCCATTGTTCTCTACTAAAGCATAAAATAAAAACGTGAAATGTTTACTTGTGTAAAATTACAGCAGTGATACTGCTGATAATGTTTTTGCTGTTTAAAGGGGAAGGGAGGAGTTCTTAAGCAGAAGAATAAAATAAAATTCATGCTCCATTTGTTATACTGAAGGAGATCATAATATGGTGGTTTCTATTGCCTTGTTTTCTACATGATAATGAAATATGCAATAAGTATTATTATTTGCCTGAACTACTATTTTTTTCCTGTTTCTGTAGGCTGAGATACTTTACAGCAATGCTTTCTGTTTAAATAAAAAAAAAAAGAACAAGCTACATCACGTTCCACATTTAAAGTAATAATTTAAAAGTTGACTTTTCCAAGGTTTAAAATGGAATAGTATGTGCAATATTACTATTTAAAGTACATAAACATAACTTCAGATCTCACTTAGCATATCATGCAAACTATTGGAAATCACTGACTTCATTGACAGTATCTGTTTACAGAGCTGAATTGCTGTATCTCGTAAGTACGTTAGAAGTATTAGAACTAAATCCTTCCCAATAGTCAAAGGAACTATTTAAGGGACATAGGAAGTATGTTATATCTGTGTTTGCTGAACTGTCTTCTTTTCCTACTTTTGCAAGGTGTGAATGTTTGGGAGCAGGAGGAGCATGTAGGTCCATCTTTCTTAATTAAGGAAACAACTAGCTTCTACAGTGCTGTATGCTTGCTTCATATTGGAGCACATTGGTTTTTGGGCAGCACACTGCAGCCAGCAGATAGCATGCTTTTCAATTTAACATGTGGTAGCTAAATGGTTCTTTGTTTCTTGAATGAGTCCAGCATTAAACATTAGGTTGAAATCTGTTGCATATGTGTATGGGAAAGTGATTTCTTACTAGGTCACCTGCACAAGATGAATCAGAATTTTCAGTTTCCCTCCACCCCCTCAATATAAATACCATATATATATATATATATATGCTTTGCAAACAGAAACTTTTGAAGTACCGAAAACTAAAATGATATGTCCAGATCTCACGCAATGGGTCGCCAGTAAACTCAGAGGTCAGGAGACAAAACTTTAAGAGTTCCTATCTTCTGATTTAATATCTACACAAAAGACAGCATTTTCTTTGGTTTTGTTGTTCATTCTTTTTGTAACCTGATGGTGAGGAGAACTTTTAGATCTTCTGACAGAAACCTAGGAACAGCAAGTAGACCTTTTTTTCCTGGCAGATCTAATTCTATTGTCCTGAGGGAAAAGGAAGAACAGATAGCTGACAATTTGTCACTTAGGCTATTTCCTTATTGCATTTTTCTCCACGTTGCATATATAATCTGTTTAGTAATTATTATTTTTTCTTGTCTTTCAATGCTTACTAAATCCTTTGCAAATGGGTCTTTAGCATAAATGAAGAGTATATCAGTAATATAGCATTTCAGATAAAGCTTGTTACCTTTAACAATTCATTTTGCTTGAGAAAAGATTATATGTGTTGTTCTATGATTTATTTTTTTTAATTTTAGGCAATTATACTTTTAACTGAACTCATCAGAGAGAACTTCAGAAATAGCAAATTGAAACAATGCCTTCTACCAGCACTTGGGGAGCTTCTTTACCTCGTAGCCAGAGAGGTAAGACTGTCAAGTGATCCTTGTAAATTTAACAAATGTGAAAAAAAATTCCCATGGAAAAGTAGACAAAAAAAGCAAATCACTTTGTCATTTGTATCCTCAACAGTTTCTTGTCCTTGTATGTTCTGTGATACTTTTTCTACTTTAAGAAACATGCTATTCCAATCATGTACTTAATCTGAGATAATTAAATTGCTTTCTTCAAGTATAGATTTTTAACTTCATAAAACAATTTAATCAATCACCATAATGACTGCTGGCCTCCAAGTGGCAGATCTGAGGGTTAGAACATCTTAGCTAGAGACTTTGATTAAATAGGATGTATCAGGACAGCCTATGATACCAATAAATTAATATACCTAGGCGATATTAGATCTTATCCTAGCATGGTTGGAATTATAACACTGTGGAAAAGGAAATGGAATGATGCTGACTAATTTGAAATGGAATTACAGTGATTCCTGACTAGAACTGATTTAAACCTTCAGTCTAGAAATAGTAGATTCACATTAAAAATAAACAGAGGTTAACTGTAAGAATTGAAGATGACAGCTCCTCTAAACTTAAAATGTTTTCTTTTACTTATTAGACACAAAGGTGACTTCAAACAGAAAAAGCCTAGCCGTAGCTTCTCTGAAGCCTTTGTATTAACTGCGTCATCTAATTGCTCTGAATGCTATCATGTTAGTTAACAGTCTGTGAGGTCACTTGAGAAAGGAATGAAAATACTAAACGGAGCTGTATTTTGGCTCTCTGTAGTTACGGCTTTGTTTTATTGTTCTCGTCCTCTAGCTCCTTTGCATGTTCCACAGGATGTAGTGGTTGCCTTTTTGTTTGTTTGTTTGTTTGTTTTGGTGAGTTAGCAAGCACCATCCTTTTTTGGTTAGACAATTGCCAAAATATTTGTCAAATACACAGAGTCACAGAACTTGTTCTTACACAGAGATATTATGTTATGGAAAATACATCCACAGTCGTAGTTTATTTTCGTACGTGTTAATACTTTCTCAGTTTTCCTTGGAGGAAAAAATTTGTACGTAGCATCATCAGACAGATTGAAAAACTATATATTTTTAACCACTAAAACCCAAATAAACTTAAAACTCCACCTTGAAAATTATATTTGGCAAGAGTATTTTGCACTGCTTGATTTTATTTTGAAATTGAACTTTAGTGGTTGAAATAAATCTGTTTACACTGGCTCTATAATAGCAAAATGATTCGCATGCACTGACCCTAATAGATTTTTTTTTTTTTCTTCTGAAAATGTCAACTGACAGATTTTTTGAGTCTATATGTATTTATGAACTTTACAATGTTTGAAGCATGATAACTTGTATTTAAATGGCAACTATCTTTCAGGAAGATCTGTAGTAATAGGTTGCATTGCTTTGAGTTATAACTAAGAAATTATTACAGAACAAGCAGAAATATTTGGAATTACAGTACCTTGAATTCATGTGTACAGTGTCTTGGTAAAACTTCAAAAGTATCAGTGTGTTTTGTGTGCGCTTTTTTTTTTTTTTTTTTTTTAAGAAAAGCCCTTTATAAAGCTTTTCTTTTATCTGTTCTGTACCTACTTAACTTCAGAATACTGTAGTGTTGTAGGCATTTTGTTGCTCATTGAACTGCAGAACAGTAGTACTGAATGACCTTGCCAAGATCACATACCAAGTCAGTGGTAGTATAATAAGATGAAACAAAGTTTATTCCCAATTTATATCACTAAACAGCAAAGCTTCATGCCTTGACTAATTTAAGGAAAAAAAAAATCATAACTATATCTAATTCATTAAGAACTGTACACAAAATATTTTTATTTTTCTTTTTTCCTTGTTTTCTTCCATTTTGCTGTGCAGCCTGCTTGATTGTTTTATCAAGCTGCTAAATATTTATCATTTATACTGTAAGTTTTGGGGGGCATGCTGATTTTATTTATTGATTCCCTCCAGGGTTTTGCTAAGTGTTTCTAGGTCCAACTGCAATATTTATGTTCAATAATGATAAAGATTATTTCTTTTTCATATGAACATTTGGTAAATCATAAATTATCAAACTCTTACGATCAAGTTCAGCTATCTAGGTACAGCATGATTCATTAGGTTAAATACAGGATCACTGGTTGCACTTCTGTGGCTTAGAAAATACTGGGAAAAAGTCCAGATAATCATAATGGTCTTCTGCAATCCTAAACTCTGATATTATATGTGTACTTGCATAGGAGATCTCATAAGTAAGATCTTACGCTCCACCTCTGCATTTTTTTTCCAAACAGAAGCCAAGAGCAATTCACAAGTAGCATGAGCAGACCCCAGGGAGGATGTTCTGTTACTCTTGAGCTAATTGCCTTGAGGGAAAACTTTCAAGTTCTATGTAGTATTTCTATTCATTTTGTGCTGTTTGTGTTGTTAGGGTGCAGAACCTAAAGTTTAATCAAAATCAACATAGGCTGTGAGCAAAAAGTAGGAAGATTACCCAGTGTTTGATGATATATTTACATTTATTAAATGTTAAATTGTGTAGGTGTGTTTAGGTAATTAACAGCGGTGCTAAGTTGCATACGCCTTTTGCCTTTTTTTATTTCTAACTAGAGAATAAACCTTGCAGAAAGTCATTAATCAGTCTGAAGAATGGAAGAACTATTAATTTTCAGGACTGCACCATTTCTTAAGGCTTTTTATTTTATAGTGCATTTAATATGTATGGTTACAGGAGAACTTGATGGAATTTCTGACTAAATTAGATGAATAAAATGAGAAACAGATCAATGCCAGTTCCAGCATAGCTTGTCAGTTTAACTCTGTCTTGATTTCTAGTCTTGTCATGCCTTTTCCAGGTGGAGAAGATTCCACTTTTCACTGTTAGAAAGTAACCTACCATCCTTTGAAACTTGGGCTGCATTTTCTTAAACTTACACGCTAAGCCTTGGAAGGCAAACTGTGATTAAATGTCAACATGTAGTTACTCAGATACGATGAAGGAGGTGGAATGTGGTAGATCTGATGTCTTTGTCGGATGTCAAACCACTCATTATTATTATTATCTGTAAATTACTTCCAAGGAAAATTGTTCCATATCTCCTAACAGAAAGTTAGCAGAAATAAAGCTTAAAAAAATGGGAGATTTAACAAACTAATTTTCTCTTTTGATATATGTTGCAAATAAAGTTTTGATTTATTTTCAATAAAGAAGGAAAATGAATTTTACTAGGCAATTCATTAATAGTCTTCCCTGCTAATGTGCCATGCTTTAATTAAGTGCCTGACATTATCTCATCATATATGTTGAATTAGTGTAGGCCTCTCAGAAATCAGAAAGTTTAGAAAGTATAATTTGATTCTGCATTGTTAACCCCCACCTTGCCTATCCTATGCTTTTTATTATAAACAGTTAATTAGAATGCTAAAAATAATTTGCTACTATAGTCAGTAGAGTTCAAGAAATATATGATTCATGAAGAAATTGTTGCTTATCATCCTTTGTCTACTTATTAAGACAATCTACACATTGATTTCATCTTCACACCATCCAATGCCTATTATTTCTCACTTCCTTTCCCAAAAGAGGGTATTTTTTTCAGTTGCTAATATCTTTGTGTTACTAGCCTAGATATGGAGGTTGTTTTAGTTAAATCTTAATGATATCCAAGTGTCCTCTTTTAAACTTGAAGTTTTACAGGAAGCTAGTTTGGGGGCGGGGGACAGGGGGAAGTGGAGTTCATTAACTTCTAACAGAAGAATTAAACCTGTGATTCAACTGGGAGTGAATTAGCCTCTCTAACAGGGTGATTTCAAGGAAATATACATAAAGATCTTGGAACAGTGTTGATATGTACTGCAGGCTATACCATACAGTAAGTTTTATTAAACACTTTGTATCTCCTTGTATGACTTTGAATACTTTTTTTCCAAAGTAAGTTTGCCAGACAAAAGTAATTTTGTTTGGTATAATTAAATCACATTTAAAGAGAAGCATTACTACTCTTAATAATCAGTTGTTTCTTTCTGAAGTAATCAAAATGATTGAGAGGTTTGCAAGAATTTCTGTGTGTGTGTGTGTGTGTGAATTAGAAGGAATCGGTGAAACCCAGAAATAATAGGACAAATTCTGTTATGGATTTTGGAGACTATTTAAATAAGCTAATAAAATATAAATTTCTGTGCTGCACATGAAATAACTTTAAATAGTAATACTGCCCTGGAATTTAATATATTTTCTAGCATATGTTAATTTGAAATGAGTATAATATGAACCTTATTAAGAATCTGTTACCCATTTTTTATGTGCCTGAGATTACTGTGATTTTTTTGATTTAATCATTTGTGCCGTTGGCTTCATTTCAGGAGGAAAAAAGGGAGCACCCCAGAGAATGCTGGGTTGTTCCCTCGGCTGCTTACACTGTGCTAATGAGGTGTCTTCGGGAAGGGGTAAGGCTCTTGCGTTGTCCTCAATAGAATTTCTCCACTGTAATAACCCTTTAGGCATTGTGTGAGGATTGTAGCCTGCAGCACTGCAATACCTTGTCAACCAAGTATTGCTCTTGAATTTAAATAATCATGATAAGATCATGACCTAAGCAGATTAATGCAAAAATGCAGTGTTGTTCTCTGTACATTCAACATTTATGTATTGCTGCTTGGTTTTTTTTGGAAATGGGATAGTAAATATGAATTACTGTTAATCAATCTGGAATTTATTAATGCTGGGGCTTTCTTTTGAGAAATGTTCTGACAGCTTGTACTGTCCTCCTTTAATTTGATTTTCGTACATCTTTAGTAAGTTTTTGAGCAAGATTTACTTTCTATTTTGAAGTGGCTGATACACAGTATTTGAAAACTGCATTGTTATCCTACTGGGTTGTCAGCATTCTTTTGAGGCCAAAAAGTAGTAATTAGTTTTATTCTCATACATGTGCTGTGCTGTATTCTTCATTTTTCTTGGTGATGACTTAACTGTGTTAGAGAAGGGAAGAAAAACATGCATATAGTTCCAATTTGTAAAATTAAAGAGAATTGGGTAGAGGGTTTACAATTGCTATTTGTATGAGACCACTTGATGTTATTTTTGCCTAAGGCAAAGCTCAAGGCAGAAGACATGTTGGAGGTTGCTGGAGGGGGGAAAGCAAGAGAAATACCTTTTTTCTTCTTTTTTTTTGAGATCTTTATTGCCTACAGATTGTGATTAATAGAGGAAGAATCTAGATGCATTTTAACATCTTCAAACCTTCAGGTGATCAAGAACACACAACTGTGTGTGTATTGTGGACTATTTCCAGCTCATAATTAGAGTAAGATGTCATTCTAAGGCACATTAATGAGAAGCTATTTAATTATAAATTTAGTAATGGAAGACTTGCTATTTCTGAATATTCAGTGTAGAGAAACTGAATTGAGAGATCCATAAGACAGTAATTTATTCCTATAGAACAAAATAACTTCTTAGTCCTGAAACATGTCAAATTTTTCTTAATAATTTGTCTTGATATATTTTTCTTGAAAAAACAACACAAAATAGAAATACATTTCCCATGCAATAGTTTGAATTAAATTTAATTAAGCATAAATTTAAAGTTATGTCTAGGCTAACCAAGTGCAGCTGTGCATTTCTACAGTTTCTGTTTGTGAAGATGCTTGAGGTGTTTAATGGAGTTTTAAGTATTTGTGCTTGTTTGTGTGAGTACAGTGCAAATGTACTAACACAAATTGCTCTGCCTCAGCTGCAGCAGCCTCAACTTTCCAGAACAGCACCATCTGAACAAGCAAAATTATCCATAACTATGTAAAGTACTTCACAACATATGGAAATGGAGAGCAAAACTTACCACCCACTATTATTAACTTTTACAATTTCTTTTGCTACCTTTTTCCTCTGCTCTTATAGCAGTCCTTTTCTTATCCTCCATAACTTTAGCAGCCACCCATCTTTCTTGGAAAATGATGTTGCAGCATCTAAAACTAGATGGTTAAAATCATATTATTGTTAGACATCTGTTTGCAAGAGATTTTCTTTTTTAAGGAAGGAATAATCAGTTATAAAATAAGGTTTTGTGCCACATGTTTTTGATGCAGGAGTGGAGGAGGAATGAACAAAGATGGAAAAACAGAGAAAGATTTTTAAAGTATTCAATTCAATTTATGGTTTCACTTTTGCATATTTGTTTCAAAACTTGTAAGAGTAGGACTACCGAAGTAGATGTATCCAGGATGATAGTATGTCAGTCTCTTCAGTGTATCACATTATTTAGTGAAAAAGTAGATCTCTCAATCATTAGCAGCAAAAGTTACACAAAAAATGTACTTAATGAATTTTTATGAAAACATCTGTGCAGTGCCATCAGACTGACTTAAAATATAACCACGTCTTAAGAGATTTTTTTTTTTTAAACATGTTTGAAGCTGTAAAACTGTAGAATACTTTAGGATGGAATGGACCTCTGGAAGTCATCTAATCCAGCCTCCTGCTCAAAGCAGGTCTAAATAGATCAGATTGCTTAGGGACATATCTGTTTGACTCTTGGATGTCTCTAAGAATGGTGATCCCACAATCTCTCTGGGCAATGCCTGGACCACCCTCACAGGAATGAAGTTTTTCCTTGTATGTGATTGGAGTTTCCCATGTTACAACTTGTGGCCATTGCCTCTTGTCCTATGGCCATGCATCTCTGAGAACATTTGTCTCAACTTCTCTTTATCCTTTGCTCAGGTAGCTGTAGGCAGCAGTAAGATCTTCCCTGAACCTTCTTTTGTCAAGGCTGAACAGCTCTCAGCCTTTCGTTGTATGTCGTGTGCTCCAGCCCTCTAACCAACCTGATTCCTTTCTATGATGGAGACATGAGTGGTGCTGTGGACAAGGGGAGGGCAGTGGATGTTGTATGCCTTGACTTTAGGAAGGCCTTTGACACACTCTCCCATACTCCCCTTATCACCAAATTGGTGAGATATGGACTGATTAAATGGAAGATAAAGTGGGCAGGAAAATTCACTCAAGTGATCAGTGGTGCAAAGTCCAGCTGGCAGCCAATAACTAGCAGTGCCCCTCAGAGATCAGTACTGTTTAATGTCTTCAGTAATGACCAGAGTGACCAACTGGGGTGTATTCTCCAGTTGGATAACACCAAACTGGCAGGGGGAGCAGCATCAGTATGCTGGATGTCAGGGTTGTTAGTCAGAAGGACTAGGACGGACTGGAGAAATGGGCTGACAGGGACCTCATGAAGGTCAACAAAAGTGAGAGCAAGGGCTTGCTCCTGAGATGGAATAGCCCCCTGCAACAGTACAAGCTTCCTAGGAAGCAGCTCTGCCGAAAGGGACTTGGGGGTACCAATGAAAAGTTGAACATGAGCCAGCAGTGTGCCTTAGCAGAAAAGAAGGGCCATGGCAACATGGGCTGTATTAGCAAGAGAGTAGCCAGCAGGTTCAGGGAAGTGATTCTTCCCTGCTGTTCAGCACTAATGAAACCATATCTGGAGTACTGTGTTCGGTTTTGAGCTCCCCAGTAGAAGAAAGATCTTGACATTCAAGAGTGAGTCCAGCAGAGTGCTACCAAGATGATAACTGGAAGAAAAATTCCTATGTTCAGAATTGCTTCTTAATTCATTGCCAGATATGTTATGTTAAAGAACATGTTTAATATTTTCTAGTTACATTCGTATAGTCTTTTTCACAGAGAACAAAGCACAAACTATGGTCACATGTAAAGAAAATTAATATCTAGTGTCTTCCACCTTTTTCTTTGTAAGGGGAAGCAAATCATAAGAAAAAATCAGTTTGGACCTTTGGAGGTTTTGTGGTCCAGCCTCCTGTCAAAACAATGCCAGCTTCTAGTTGCATTCAACATCAAAGTTATATTAGGTTGCTCAGGGCTTTATCTACTTAGGCTTTAAGTAACTCCAGGGATGGTTCTTCTGTAAAGTCTGTGCCTATTTCAGTGTGAGACTGCTATCACTGTGAAGAAAATTTTTTACATATATCTAATAGGGATTTCTCTTGCTACAACTTGTGTCCATTTCCTCCTGACCTTTCATTGGAAGAGTCTTGTGCCATCTTCTCTATAATGATCTGTGAGGTGTTGGAAAACACCCACTATATCCTTAGATGTCTTTTCTTTGGGCTGGACAAACTTAGCTCTCTTAGCCTGTCCTTAATCATCATGTGCTTCTGGCCCTCAGTCATCTTGGTGGCCCTCCTCTGGACTAAATGCCATATGTCAAGTCCACCTTACAATGGGGAACTAAACTGGGACACAGTAGGCCAGAAAGTCTCATGTTTTGGAATACAAGTGAAAAAACACCTTTCTCAGCCAGCTGGCAGCACTGATATGTATGCAGCCCAGTATGCAGTTAACCTTTGTTGCCACAAGGGAACACTGCTGATTCACATTGAAATTGTTCTGTTGACGCTCCAGGTCCTTCTCTGCCCCACTGCTTTATGGGAGTTATTCCACCCTGGGTGTAAGACTTTGCATTTCACTGCCCATTCCTACAGCTTAAAATCCTTCTGTGTGCTGGTCTAACCTTCCATTGATTCAACCACTCGCTCTGAGCTTGTGTCATCTGTGAACATGCTATGATTAACAGCTTTGGCCCCAATATTGACCCTTGAGAGCTCCAGCTGAACTTTGTACTGCTGATCACAACCCTTTGGGTCTGGTGGTCCAACCAGCTTTCTAGGTACCTTGTAGTCCACTTAAGTCCAGGTCTTTGCTATTTGGTTAGGTATAGGAAACCATCTGGAGAGCCTTGTTAAAGTTGAAATAAATTAAACCCACTGCTCTCTGTTAGTCCACTGAGCTGGTCATCTTGTAATTGAAGCTTGTCACATTGATCAGGTGCGGTTCGCTCTTGAGAAATCTATTTTGTTACCAGTCTTCTTGCCCTTCATGTGCCTGCAAATAGTTTCCAGGAAAATTTGCTCAGTAATTTTTCCAGGGACAGAGTTAGGGATCCCTCTTCTTGCCCTTTGGAAGGTGGGCATGCACTTTGCCCCCTGCCCTCGGTCAACAGGAGTATCTCTTGATAACCACAAAGTTTTGAAGATGTGTGCTCCCTCACAACAATGCTGACTGGCTTCCTCAGCACATTTGGCTGCATCCTTTCTGATTCAATGGACTTAGCACGTCCAGTTTGCTTAAGTGTCCCCTACCTTTGCCTTCCTGTCCTGTAGGTATACTTCGCTCCCCCAGATTTTGCCATTTGGCACATGGGCCTGGAGGACCTGAGAGCAGTAAGGATTACAGCAGAGAAGGCACTGACCTCCTGAGCCTCTTCTATGTCGTTTGGCCCTAGCTCATTCAGCTGCGAACTCAATTTTCCTTAGTCTTATTTTTGTTACTGATGTACCAATAGAAACCCTTCTTGCTGCTTTTCGAACCTCTCCAGTTTTCAAATTAGCGCTCTTTTCTGCTAACCTAAAACATGGGCTCTAATGTGTGTTGGTTTTTTTGGTTTGGGGTTTTTTTGGTTGTGGTTTGGTTTTTTTGCGTTTTGTTTTTTGGTTTTTTTTTTAAAATGAGTCAACTTTGCAATGCTCTGGTAGCAGACACAGAGCCGCTTTGTCCAGGCAGTGAGTGGCTCACAACGTTTAGTGGCTGATACGCAGGTGCAGCAGGGGAGCATGTGAGTGACACTTCCTCCCCTGCCTCCTGCTGAGAAATAGGAGATAATAGAAATAGTTACAATGAACAATCTAGAATTTTTTAAGGTCTGACTTAAAACTAATACGAGGTTCTATGTAAATTTTATTGCTTGCACTAGTAAAGCATTGGATGTGAAAATCCTGAAAATATTGTCTAAATTTGCCTTCAGTGTGCTTAAAGTTCTTTGACTGCAGCTTAAGATCTTAGCTGCTGTATTTTTCTTTTACATTTGTAGCCTGTAATCTGCTATTTATTCAATAAATTTCCCTGATCTAACAATTTATTACATGTAAGCTAGCTTTGCATTCTTACATTTGTAATTAAGATATAATAAATTTAATTAAGTCATAAATTTATTTTAATTGTTCTAAGCTTTTTAAATTAAATTTTATGTCAGTATGTTTTCTGGAGTGAGTATTTGTATATGATCTCAGTTTATATGAAAATGGCAAACTAGCTTGTTGTAATAAACCCTGAATTACCACAGTGTGTTAAGTATATGCATGATAAATACTGGTATTTTTTTTATTGCCAGTTAAGAAGCTTTATTTGATGTACTTAATAAGAATTCAAGAAAATAAAACCAATTGATGTAATTCAGTACTATAGTTTATATAGCTTTGAGTTTTGTAAGGTAAATTCGCGGTTCTTCAGTTTCATTATGAACTACTCTGAAGTGTACTTGGATCTCTGCAGTTTTGTAAGATCCATCATTATCAGAGCAGAATTGCCCTCTGAAACAGAACAGTAGAGCAGGAAGGAGTTTGAAATGTGCATGTGTCGCTTTTATTTGCCTATAAAGGAACAAAATGTTCAGAAAATGCAGGTAATGTCATTTCTACATACCATCTATGCCTGAAAATCTAACAGTGACAAAAAGTGTACATATAGGTGAAAGGAGTTTTAGGATGGTGGAGTGGAAGATTGGGAAAGTCTTTTATCTGTAGGGGATCACAAGTTCAGATTTCCTGCACTTCAGTGTTGTTAACTTGAGATAGAAGGTGATTTTCAACTTAGGCAAAGAACAGGTGTGTTTAATGATGTGTCAAAATAAGGAAATTGGTGCACTCATAAATAAGTAAATGATAAGCCCAATTTGACAGGTTTAGTCCTGGTATAATGTTGCAGTCTGTCAGAACCCATATAGTAAATATTCCAATATTTATTTACTAATCTTTTCCAACAACTGTTTCTAACAGTGACACAAAATGCATGTTCCAGGCATCTGTATTTATGTCCAAGTTCAACTCTTAAATATTTGTGTGCGGTCTCTAAGATAGCAGGGTCCTGATTTCTACAGCTGAAGTGCTTAGTTCTTACAGTTCCTGTGTTATGCAGCCGTGAAAGATACTCTCCATTTCAGAAAGGACATTCCTAGTTAATATTAAGTACCTAATGGTAATGTGGCTACCCTTTTCCTTTCATCCATTTTACTTAGTTTATTCAAAACTCCTTTGCTAAAGTTACCCTTGTCTACTTCACCCAAAATGTATCATCCTCTTATTTGAATCTCCTAGTTGACTCTGCATTTTTTTTTTTTTTCGTTTCATTATT
>NW_010972590.1:0-635 GCF_000737465.1 Haliaeetus leucocephalus
CGGCAGATGTCCCTGCCGCAGCTCCTCCACCGGCCACAGAGCCTCCACCTAGTCTGCTGCCTGTCCTTGCCCAGGCACCCGCGCTGCTCCGGACACCCTCGCCCAGTGTATTGGTGTATTGGGTGTCCGTGTCCAGGCGTTAGCAGCGGGGGGACTGCCGAGGGAGCCTCTGTGAGGAGAGGCCATGGCCGCCCCGCGCCAGACACGGCCGGTCCCAGCCGGCTCCAACGGACCCACCACAGAACACAGCTGAGCGCATCCTACGCCTTCCTGGGGCGAGATGAGTAGCGGGCCCAGTCTTGCTCGACAGGATTCCTGCCGCACCCGGCGTACTGTGTCCAGGTCTGGGCTCCCCAGGACAAGAGAGATGCGGAGCTACTGGAAAGAGCCCAGTGACGGGCCAGCAGGATGGTGAAGGGACTGGAGCATCTCTCACATGAGGAAAGGCTGAGAGAGCTGGGAAAGGCCTGGAGAAGAGAAGGCGCAGCGGGGAATCTTATTAATGCTTGTGAATACCTGAAGGGAGAACGCAAGGAGCGTGGAGCCAGGCTCTTTTCAGTAGTGCCCGCTGACTGGGCCAGAGGCAAGGGGCACAAACTGCGACACCCGAGGCTCCGTCTGAACATCAGGAAACA
>NW_010972590.1:1116-45983 GCF_000737465.1 Haliaeetus leucocephalus
ATAATCAGAATATTCTCATATTTTTGAGACATTTTTGAATGTCCTGCAGTTTTCTGTAATTGCTACTGAATTTATCAGAGCAGCAAAATAAGATTTTAGCCACTTTTCTCTTAACGGTCCATTAAAAAAATCTTCAAAAGGAACTTGGCACTCAAAGAAATTAAGTTTCTTAGGATGAAGGCAGGCTGGAAGCTTATCGAAGCACTTGTTTCTTTTTACTCTGTATCAAATCAAGACAATGTTCGTGATATGGGATGGGAGGCAGAAGGGGGTTGACCATTAAGTAAACCAATGGCACATTTGCATTGTGCCATTCAGATGGTACAATTCAGTGTTTGACTAAGGAGATTACCTGAGACAAAGCTTTTGAATGAGGAACCTGGTTGGCCTTGAGATGTGACTGGCAAGTGGAAAGAGGCTTGTTAAGTGTCAGTCCAGTGGAAGATTCCAGCTGAAGTACAGAAGTAAAGAAGTTACAGTCCTACAGTCCTCAGTAAAGAAGTTACAGTCCCCTGAAAATGTGTGCAGCTCCTTCAGGGCACCAAAAGAAAAGGGAAAATTTCAGTCTATCAGACAGATGAAAAGTGTCAGATTTGTTATCCTCCAAAGCAGACAGTCTTTTTTGGCTCTAATATGAGAACTGATGTAAAGATTAAGATAATCCTCATTTCTTTTGAGGAGATCGCATAAGTATTTTGCGAATAAAATACTTCTAGAAATTTTTTTACTGTTGTAACAGCAGTTCACACAGATGATTCTTTTCTACTGGGATGCAGAAAACAAGCTTTTTTCATACTCTGTCTTGCTGTTGATCCAAGAGACCTCCAAAGCTAGTGTTAGAGAAACAGACACAAATCATCTAATGCACAGGAAATTTCCACTGGCACCATGTTTCATACTGATGTGTCTTGGACTTAGTTTAATGATGGTAGGATCAGTTTGATGTTATTGGCTATTGGCCCTAGTCTGAGAGGTGGTGAAAGATCTTCTACCCTCTTATTTTGACCACAAAATGCTCAGCAAGCCCCAGGCTCCCACTGGCCTCAACAGAAATGCAGAAATTCAGGATGCTTAACACTTTCCAGGATTGGGCCCAGATGGTTATGACCATTCATCAGTTAATTTTACTGCTTTTCAGCAGTTGTAAAATATACACCATGATACGTCTTTTTTGAACAGCTGGAAAATTATGTTGTAACTAAAATTCCATTATTCAGCTTTCCATGCAATGCATTTTGCTCAGAGCTGAGAGACAATCTAAATAGTGGCTAGATACACCCTCAGCATAGTCATAAATGTCACAGTGTTTGAGGGGTGGGATTTTTTTCAGGACAAAGTCATTTTTTAGTGACATTCATTTTATTTTGTACCTAACATGGGATTTTTATTGCATTTTATGTATAAAATACAGAAAACCAGAAATAATAAGAAGTTTAATATCTTAACATACATTAACTCTTTTCTATGTAATTAGGCATACTATGCACTCTTACTTTTCTCAGTCGGACTATAAATCCTGAGGGTTTTTCCCTTGTGAGCCAAGTTCTGCTATCTTTACTAATCTCAATGGGCTGTTACATCAGCCTATAAAGTAATCTCAGTGGGACAAATTCCTGCCTCCAATACTCCCATGTAAATTGAAAGCAATCCTATAATTACGATTATACCAAAAGCAGAATTTGGCCCAGTGATTTGAAAAGAGCCAGCCAGGCAGTATTTGCCCAACAGTATTTGCTCTCGAATACTTTATTTTCTTCTTGCATTTGGAACCACAGCCCTGTGTGTGTTAAAGTGTCTTGTAGAATTGAATGAACAGAAAAAGACAGTGATGAGTAATGTTTACAACTTCCATTATTAGAAAAGCTGTCGCCCTTCACTTCCCACTGAAGTCAATGGAAGCTGAATGTGTTGGAAGGGAAGGTGGCCCTAGGTCTCCACCGACTTATGTTCTGCTGCATTATAAAGCACAGATGGAAAGGGATTAGAGCTAAGTTAAGGCCAGTTAGCTACCATGTAAGTTAGAGCTGAAGAAGATCATGTCTAATTGTGTTTATAGACTTAACAATTGTCTGGGAAATGGTTTTAAAGACCTCAAATTCTATCAGATTTGAGGAACAGCAACCCCTTTTTAAAGAGCTATCATAGCACCTATCTAAGTTTCTTTTAATATTGGAATTATTTCTTACACTAACAAAATTATCTGCCAAGACTCTCCAGCCTGGTTGCACTACATGGTGTTGCAATATAGAATGATGCTTATAGGCCACAAGTCCAGTTGTAGACTACTCTAACTTTTTCAGCCTTTTCTTTTCAATGCCTGTGTCTTTGCTGTCTCGGATTGTAGGTGCATAGAGCCTAAAAACATAACCTCAAGCACTTAGAAAACATTAGCTATATCCAGAGTTAGGAATTTGGCACTGAGCATAGTTCTCTAGCTAAATTTACTGGAATTCAATGGGACACACCTCCTGTTCTCCTAAAGGACCAATCTGATTGAAGATAATGGAAGTTTTGAATGAAGAATAGATTCAGCTACCACCTGAAATGTGCAGTAAGGGAAATAAGTAAGTGAAATAAGGGATTTAACATTTTATTATTTTTAACATTTTTATATTTTAGTGTATTTCACTTCCTTGTAAGTGATTTAATTTTCATGAAAATTAAAAGATTGATTGCATTACAGGCTGTCTTCTGTATAACCACAAAACTATTACAGGATAAGAGGCAGGTAGAGAATGCTCCACATTGCAACAGAAATGAACTTAAGCTCTCTCCAGAAGACACTGACATAGCAATACAAGCACAATACATTCTTAATGCTTATTTAACATCAAGATCCTACATAAACTGATGCATATGTTGAATTTTTTCATGCATGAATGGTAACTTTGAAGACCTGTTCATATTCACAAATACAGCACACAGATAAGCACTGAAGGATGGTTTAATCTTTGTCAAAGTGTGAGCACTTTTTTTTTATTTTATCAGAAAAATTGACAGGTTTCATTGCAAGATTTTCCACAAAAAATACACTGTTAAGTGTAAGCTACTGCATTTGTGTGTTGTAACCAATATGTCGTGCATAAACATATAAGAAATAGAGTATCTTGCTTTATCGCCAAAATATTAAAATACTATGGGGCAAATTCTGAAGTTTTTTCCACAGGTCAAATTTTCACTGAATTTCAAACTATGACCTCATTACTAATTGTGTTTGTTTACTTCTAACATGCATGCTACTAACATTTTAGATTTACCTGAAAATGCCTGGCAGAACAGAACTGTTTACAATTGCAGAATCTCACTGATGTGGAGAGGTCTTTTTGAATGAAGGCTTAAGAGTTTTCTGGCTCTTAAAATCTTAATATGCCAGGTTTAATCTGTGTCTTTTTCATAAAAGCAGAACTCTGCAAGGATCCCTGGCAGAGATTTCCTCCAGCCACTGTATGACAAGGAGTAAGACTCCAGACCCTTGCTAGCCAGTAAAGGAAGGAGGAGTTTTGAGTTTCTGACTCCCCTAAGATTGGCAAGAGGTGAGGGATATTAAAATTCAGTTTACTGCACTATTGCCAAACTGTCTTCATTGTCTTTTAACCACCCTGACTGCTTTTGTAAGACCACTGGAGCTATGCTGCCACCAGCATGTAAAATCTCTCTGGATTTTGAAAAGTGCTAGCACAAAACCTGCACTTTTGTGTTGCACTGGAGATGCTTTTTGTACCTTTCTCCTCATTAGCATGTTTTTGTTCTTGAAGGCAGCAAGCTGATATTCTAGGAAACTTGGTTTTAAAGATTTTGTTTATCCTGTATGCACCAAAATGTCTCCTACTTTCATGGTATCAGAGCCAAACTTTGGGTGAAATATTTCATGATAGTAATCAGCAAGTCAGCTGGTAAACATGGAGAATCTTAGATAGCCACCGACTGCATCAAAATAATTATACAAGAAGGAAAGCATTGATAAGCAATCAAAAAAAGTACAGCCTTCAAGAGTAAGTAAGTAGTATCATCAAAAAACTTCTGTATTTGTTTCTTATCTTCTGTTTTAAATGCACTTAGTAAAAAATGAGCTCTACAGGGAAATACACCTGAAAGCTTCACCTGCAAATAAATAAAGAAATAAAGGAAGCTGGTTTTTTAAAACAAGAGGGAAACAAAACAGGTGACCATCTATTTTTTCACTTTCTCTTTGATCATTTCATTTACAACAAAATTATGGGTAGCCAAATATATGTATTAATTGCTACATTTTTAAAATGCAAAAATGCAAAATATATAGCCTTAATATGTTTTTTTTTTCAGAAAGTAGCATGCACTTTATTTTACTATAAAATCATTGCACCATATCATATATACTCTGCCATATTTGTTTATAAATCCTGCTTCATTTTTCTGTAACAAGGAACGCAGATGCAAAACCACATTAAGATCTTTTTCTTCAGCTGATGGCTTGTAAGAGCATCCATCAGATTATTTTTGTGAATCTGCCACCTGTACAGCATTGCTGATGGTCTTTATTTGTCTAATCATTGCATATACTATATACTTTAAGTAGGAAGCCATTTTGAATATAATTTCTTAAAAGCAACTTCCCCAGCTGGGACACATAATTATTACCTCCAGTTCCAATCCTTCAGCCAGGATGGGATGTCAGACTTAAAGTAGGAGTTTTACCTATTTATGTATTTGCCTGGACATATGTACCAATAAGGTACATATTTTATAATCTGTCTTTAAAACTGGACTAAAACCCAACTGAAATGTTTATAATCAATTTAAGCATAAAAACAGTAGTCCCACAAAAATATTGCATTAGCCATGAAGTAACAAATAAAAGAAAGTGCATCCTCCTTCAGTGTACAGTACACCCCTTTCCAGCAGCGCACCATCACTTTTACAGAGGTGAGTGTGGCAGCACACCTGGGAAAGATGACACTCCAAGGCTGGCTCAGAGGCACTGCAAGGGCAATGGGTGCTCGCAAAGGGTGGCCTCCTGGCAGAGGGGGTTTTGTACCAAGAGCTGTCCAACACTCTCACCTCTATAGGTCCCAACTGCATCAGCACAGCGTATACATGCACTCAGGGAGGGGCAGACATTCATATTTCCCGCTGCACTCTGTCAGGACAAAAATATGATAAAACAGTATCAATTCATATATACCATTCAGTGATGAGAAAAGCCCCCTTATAGTCCTTTCTAGCACATGTAACTGAAAACGCTTGCTGAGTGGACTGAAGGTGGAGTGTCTGTCATAGTTGGAGACACAGCTGGAGACTGTGACTCTGGTGCAGAATCTCTATTACCCAAGCCATATCGTACAGATGTGTGTCACGAATCTTTGCAGGCTGCTGTAATCTGAGGTACAACCCACATTGTCATACTCAGAAGATCTGTATGCTTAGATATACACTACACATTTTGTCCCACAGCAGTGCAGATTTTTAGGAGTAAGCCAGCGTTGCTAAAAAATACAGTAACTTCCACATTTTTCAGAGATATTTGTGGGCTTATAAAGATACAGTAATGGACTGTAGCCTGTGCAGTCCAGTTCAACTCCACTGAATGTCCTGCCTGCCTATTCCCAATTTCCTGTCTCACATTCCACATCTGCCAAACCCTGGCACTCATGTGGACTCACAGTCAGGTGCGCATGACATTCTTAAGGAGCATCCAGGTAAGTGATTCTTTGCCTCATATATGTGTTTAGTGCAACAGCTCCACTGCGCTAGGAATAACTATAGAAAGCTTCTGACACACAAAACTGAAAGATCTGCAGGATGTAGGGATTTTTAATTTGCAGTGGAACCAGGTTCTAACTGGAAATTGTGCTGCCAGTTACTCTGTTCTTTGGAGTACAATTCAGCACAGACAGTTGCTGAAGGAGACTTCAGGCAGCAGTTGCAGGCAGGGTTAAAGGAAGAAGGAGACTTTTCTCAGCTGATTGATACACCCTTTCTGAGAGGAGCTGGCCCCTTAAGGGACTGAACCAGAGAGCCATAATGGCTATATCAAGGCAAAGGAACTCCTTAGACAGAATGAACAGTGGTGTTTTCTCCAGCCAACTTCACCTCTCCATCTTGAAAAGGAGCGCTTAGCCTGCGACACATCCAAAGGCCGAGTGGAGCTCCCCTCTCCTGCTCCTTTTGTCAGGACTCTTAACTTCCACTGGCTTTGGTTCCCAAAACTTGCCTCAAAATGCAGCGACATTGCCATGTGAAATTAAAGAATTGTAAATGGAGGCAAAAAAGTTCAACAGGGCCTGAGGGGGACAGTACAGTTGTTGTCCATGGATCACAGGATTGTGGCGAGACTCAGGTAGGAATTCCAACTTAATCAACCTCCCAGTCAAAGCAGTGAAGTTTGGGAACATCCTGCATTACAGAGGCATAATGTCAGAAACTCACATTGTATTTCATTCCCACCTATGGCATGGTAATGAAGAAGATTGGCCTTCCTTTTGTTTCAACAACATACCAGCAGAAATAAGCTAAACAGGCATTTAAAAAAATCAATTTCCAGCCCACAGCCTACAAAGTACATATTTATATTTCTTCCCAGGAAATCTGAACTATATTAATTATAATTTTCATAATTACTTTAAGATTCTGAGGAGTAATGGAAAAATATTTTGAACTGTTACTTTTTTTTTATTAGGATTGCGACTGAGTCAGTGACTGTACAACAATACATTGCTGGCCTACTTTTTCTGTGTTTACAAATGTGCCCCAAACTGGTTTTCTAGTCTGGAATTTTTTTATATTCACAGAACACAGTCAGAAGTGACCTTACAAAATGCAGGACAGTAGAGAACTATGCCCCAAATCTCTACAGAAATCATATATAGATACTTTGATAAAAGTATATAAACAAATGAATGGTGTGGAGAAAATAAATTTGCATTTTCCCATTAAGTAATTGAAAACAATGGTGGGAAATAAAAAATGTTTAAAGTTGGCAAATACAAAATAAATTAAAATAAGATTTATTTATATGACAAATAATTGCAGTGTGGGACTTGTCACACAAAGTTGGTAAAACTAAGAACTTGGCTAAGACTTGAAAGGTGATTTATAGAAACAAAGACAATAGAAAGTTCATCATAGGTAAAGTTGACCAAAAAAAAGGACTGAATAGAACCCATTTTTTCTTCACAGTCTTTAACTATTGAAGAAAATACTCTTTTCCACTTGCTGTAATATCAGTGCTGGAGACAGAACATTGGATCAGTTCCAGCATGACAGTTCTAATTTTATGTTTGTCTTTAAGAACAATTTAATAACTGACTTGAAATTTGTAACTACAAAATTATATCAAATGAAAGAGGGAAACATCAGTTCATATAGCATGATAATGGTAAAATTCACTGTTACACGAGGTCATAAAGCCAAATGCTGTGGCTGAGCTTTATTAAAATCTAAGTAAATTTATGACCAATAAAAACATTTACAGTGTTGTCTTCTAACCCAAAGGCAATGAAATTTTATGCGGATCTGGACTAGTTGCCTTAGAAGTTCTGTATTTCACAACTAAATTAGTATCCAGTGGGAGTTGTGGATTATCAGTGGTTTTGTGTACGTATGGGCTTTGTTCTGTGTTTCTGCAGCTCAGCACTACCTGCTGTTACAGATGATAGGATACAGAACCTGAGGAACCAACCACCTGCTCCTGGATGTTGTATTTTGTGTTCTTATAAACTGGAGGGCTCCAAGAAGGGAGAACATCAGATGCCACAGGCCAGTCAAATTAACCTAAGGTCCAGTACTTCCTCCTCCCTTTTAAGGGGAGGAAATTACACATTTGTCTGAAATTGCATACTTTTCTGGTTTTTACTGTAAAAGATGAGTGCATTTCATTGGATAAAATAGTCTTATTTTCCTACTGTTATCTCTATTAAAAAAAAAAAAAAATCCTTCCTAATTTTGACCATCATTGGAATCCAGAGAGATCAGAGTGGAATTCTTGCAGTGTTTAAGGGTTACCCGGTATTTTAGTTATTAGATGAAGTTAATGATCACTTCAGTTTCCAAAAGGAGATATGTGTGCACTGTGTGAGAATGGACTGGTTTTGAAGGTAAGCTTTAACTCTGAAGAAGGTTGGCCAAAGAATAGCTACTTTTTACTAGCATTCTCTTAATGCTTTTTACCTTAACCAGGTTACTGTGCATTCTCTTGCACATTAGATCATTGTTAACTTAAAGAATTCCAGATTATGCATCATTGCCTTCCTTTTACAATCAGTCTAATCAGTATGAGCATTATTGTGATTTGTAAAATTTGATATAATGAAATTATATCTTGTACTCTGTTACATTTTAAACTTTTAATGAGCATTCTTTTATATATCAAATGTATCAATTATGCTATCAAGAACAGATAATTGCAGAGAAGTACCTGATTTGTAGTCTTCTCCAGAGTATAAAATCCTGTCAGTGTGTAACACATGATGACATCCTAAAGCATGGCCAAATACCAGGTCAACCAGCTGACATCAGGTCAGTCACAGAATCACAGAATCAGACTGGCTGAGGTTGGAAAGGACCTCTGGAGGTCATCTCGTCCAACACCCCTGCTCAAGCAGGGTCACCTAGAGCTGGTTGCCCAGGACCATGTCCTCCCTGGGCAACCTGTGCCAGTGCTCTGTCACACTCACAGGGAAAAGTGTTTCCTGATGTTCACAGGGAACCTCCTGTGTTTCACTTTGTGCCTATTGCCTCTGATCTTGTCGCTGGGCACTGCTGAAAAGAGCCTGGCTCCATCTTCTTTGCATCTTCCCTTCAGGTATTTATATATGTTGATGAGTTCCCCCCTGATCCTTCTCTACTCTAGGCTGGAGAGACCAAGTTCTCTCAGCCTCTCCTCATAGGAGAGATGCTCCAGTCCCTTCAGCATCTTGGTATGATGTATGTCCATGTCCTTCTTGTATGGGAAGCCCAGAACTGGACACAAGACTCCAGGTGTGGCCTCACCAGTGCTAAGTAGAGGGGATGGATCTCCTCCCTCAACCTGCTGGCAACAGTCCTTGTAATGCAGCCCAGGGTACTGTTTGCCTTTTTTACCACAAGGGCACATTGCTGGCACATGCTGAGGCTGGTGTCCACCAGGACCCTCAGGTCTTTTCCTGCAAAGCTGCCTTCCAGCTGGGCAGCCCCCCAGCATATTTTGGTGCCTGGACCCCAACATATACCAGTGTAGTCAACCTCAGTAACAAATCCTTTCTGGTAATTTTTCATAAACTGTGCTGCTTTTCTACCACAAGGGACAATCACGGCAGAACAAAGCTCTTTTGCGATACATAATTACCTGTTACCTTTTCTGACATCACTACACATAAGGCAGGTGAATGACCTTAGAAATCATTCTCCTGCCCTTTTGGAGATGGAGGTGCTTTCTTCTTCCTGGTTTCCAGTGACAGGATATATGAGAATGGGTCAAAGCTGTGTCAAGGGACATTCAGACTAGATATCAGAAAACATTTCTTTACCAAGAGGGTGGTCAAACCCTGGAACAGGTTTCCTGGAGAGATGGTCGATGCCCCATGCTTGTCAGTGTTTAAGAGGCGTTTGGGCAATGCCCTTAATAACATGCTTTAGCTTTTGGTCAGCCCTGAAGTGGTCAGGCAGTTGGACTAGATGATCATTGTAGGTTCCTTCCAGCTGAACTATTCTATTCTATTCTATTCTATTCCCCATAACGCTATGACTTCATAATGCTTTGCAGTAACAACAGTTTAAGAAAATTGTTCTTCTACATGCTAACAAGCATACACTCTGGGTAAAGACATCACTGAAACCAAGTTCTGCTTAGATGACACCTGTCATTGGATCATGGTTACATTCATGCTGAGAATGGCTTTATAATGGAAATGGAAGTTTAATATGAAGGTAAGAAAGAATCTGGGATGAGCACCTGAAAATGTGGGATGACTGAAGACTGCATAAATTCATCAGAATGTGCTATGATATGGCAGTTAAAAGGAATGTAGTTTCTCAGGCTATCCAAGCAAAAGTTGATGATTATTTTGTAGTATTCATGGAAGTATACCACTAGAATCAGCATTTTCCACCAGAAGTAATTTTTCTTTTGCATGAAGATCTATTTATGTATTTGCTGAATTATTTCATAAATTATATTTTCCTTGCAGAAATACTCAGCATGGACATCTGCAAACTGAGAATAAAGAACAATGATGTATGCCAAAGAAATTTTTAAAATGTAAGCTGTAAACACTGTACTATGTTTGCTTGGACAATGAAATGAAAACAGATTGGTCAAGTAGTAAATAAGAGCAACATTTGCAGCTGTTGAAGGTAACAGGAGTAGAGGAGGTTTGAACACTAATAATTCTTAACTTGAAGTGTGTATGAAAGAGAATATAATCTGTATCAAGGAAATTTTGGAGTTTTCTTATTTAACCATGAAGGATGGTGTACAGTTTCACATTTTCTTCTCTGAATTTGGACGCCATAAATTTCACTGTTTTCTCTCTCAGTTCAAAATATTAGAGAGCTTGAGATTATTGTACAGAATTTTGTTTCCTCCATTATGTTTTGACCACGAAATGACAGGGATGCAGTAGACTTCAGTAATAACACCTCTCATCAGCACCATATTTTAATAGTAAGAAATTGTTGAAATTTTAAATGCAATTGTCATGGAAATAAATTAACACTGTTCAAGGCAAAGATAACATCCCACAGGAATCTATGCATGCCATATGCAATATAGCTCCCAGAATGATTTTCCATGTACCTGTCTGACATGCTTTCTGCTTGTGAAACATGTATCACTGAAAAAGAAGTAATAAAAATGTATTAGTCTGTGTGATTTCTAAGCAATTCCTAATATTGTATGTACAGTGCTACCAATACAGTAAGTTCTCCTGCCTTTGACATCAGTATTTAGAATTTATCTCAGAACAAAGCATTTTAAGAACTCTATCTGCTCTCTGTTGCTTATTTACTATGTAAAAAACCCTATTAAATAATTTCCCTTTCCCAATTGACAACTCTCTGTAGTAACATCATAGACTGGCATGCCAAGGCGTAGAAGGCAATCAAGTGCCACAACTAGAATTTCTAATTCCATGTCAAGCATTGATACACAGCATTTTACAACAGCAGATTTCAGTCCTGATGCCTGTACTTTATTCATGTGCATATAGATCAGTTCTACACCCAATATTATTTTTCTTGGCATGTAGCTGGCATATAGCTTATTTCTTCCACATTGTTTTGAATGTATTGTATATTTGTCCTTTGCTGTAACAAGTGAGTCAGATATTTTCATGTCTCACCACAGATACAGTAAATGAATAAATGTCATTGTATTAAATCAGTTAGAAATCTGATTCTGATCTTTGAAAACAGAACTTGAGTCACAGGCATGTATCTACCTGTGGACATTACATTTACTGCACAGGCTCCCAGCACTTGGTGATAGGCACAAGTTAATCTGTGTTTCTTATTCCATGCCTTAATTCAGCAAAGCACTTTTAACCAAAGTGCTTGATCTTAAACAAATACTTAAGTCTTTTATTGTCAGAGATTTTTTTTTTTTCAAATTAGTGTCCCAGTTCATCAAAATAATGATATTTCCTGAACCCCCAAAATAAGCTAGAAGTTTGTCAGTCTAGATTTTCTGCTGGAACTCAGCACATCACTTTGTATTTAAGATGGATGTCTTCTGGGAAGCTTTAGGAAAACAGCGCAAAGCAGCTGCCAACAAGCCATAACAGCCATCCTTTACCACTAAGCACCTGAAGAAAAATAATTACCTGCCTCAGTTTAAAATGAAAGACAGTATGGCCCAAATAACGAAAGAAGTAAATGTCTCATTTTGCCGGACAAGAATAAAATCATCTAGAACTAATCTAAAGTTGTCCAGGGCATAATTCTGTCATCAGCCTTTTATGTTTTGGAACCCACTTTCTTAATTGGGAACATTTTGTACTGTCATTTAATTTTTCTCTTGTATGCAACAAACAGAGCCTGCTTCATCATGACAAATAGAAGAGAAATTCTGTCTTGGAACTTACCAGGACAGAATTTTTGTTTTATTGTAGATACGTTTGTATACCATGCTAATAACCACTAAGCATAGCTGTCATTTGTTATGTGATTACACTCAGTATGAAATAGGATGTCTTGGTTTTGTATGGTTTGGAGATGGTTACTTAAAGGGCAGCTACAAAAGGGATGGAGGCTTTCTCTTCACAAGGAGCCGCATGGAGAAGACAAGAGGCAACCGGTACAAGTTGCACTGGGAGAGGTTTCATCTCGACATTAGAAAGACATTTTTCACAGTGAGAACAATCAATCACTGCGACAACTTCCCCAGGGGCATGGTAGAGTGCCGATCGCTGGAGGTTTTCAAGATACAATTGGACAGGGTACTCCATAATCTCATCCAGGTTCCCTTTCTCACGAAGGGTTGGACCAGATGATCTTTCGAGGTCCCTTCCAACCTGGGCTGTTCCATGATTCTGTGATTAGAAAGAATTAACACAGATTTTCAAATTTATAGAGAGTGGGTATCTCTTCCTTTGTATAATTACTAAGGTTTTATAAATTTAGAACTTGCAAGGAGCCTTGGGCCAAGCAACACCTCTCCTTTTGCATTTCTAGAGCCAGGAACTGAAGCTGAATGCTGGAGGTCTGTCCCATGCTGTCAGATGCCTCTCCCTGCATAAGCCAGACAAAGAGAGGTGCTCAAAATGAAACCCACCACAAGGAAGACAAAAAGAAAGCAACATTACAGAAGCCAGACAGAAAACAAGCTGAACAGAAAGAGGGCTGGATATGGATATGCAGATTTTGGAAGAAGACATCAGTCAGAGGTGCAAAGGAGTTGCTTTCTGAGTTTATAAGGTAGGTAGGCAGCAGCAGAGAAGGCGAAAGTCTACAGGTGAAGAGATAGACAGCTGTTTAAAGGCATGCATAAAAGGGGAATGAATAAAACTCAAAGCCAGAACAAGTAGGATTAGATGAAAGCAAAAGGAAGCGGGATGTAGTAGATTATAGAGCAGAAGGGTCTCTGCAAAAAAGGAACTTGATGTTTCTGTGCCCTTTGTCTTTGCATTTTTCTATCCCCTGTAAATAGCATGAAACCTGTTAGCAAAAAATATATTGCAGCCCTTTAAAGTGCTGGTCCTTGCGCAGAATAACACACTAACCCTGGGACAATTTAACCCGTTAATTCTAGTGTTAGGTCTGTCGTGTTCATCTGATGGGCCAAAGATTGCTGATGGCACAAATCATGTCCCACCTGATGGATTTTTGTCTTGGCAGGTGTAGGTTTTCAAAACTGCTGCATGAAAGAAGCTCAAGATAAGCCCCATTAAAATAGCATTGTCTGCGAAGTTAAGTACTTACAAATTATGAACAAAGCAGAACTTTCCTTCTGCAATCTGAATTCAGTATCCTACAGTATCCATGCCACAATGCAAACTGCATTCCAGGTTAATGAGTTATTTTTTTCTCCAAAACCTTGATTCATTCAATGAACAGGATTGACGATGGTCAGTGTTAAACAGAGTTGTGTTCCTAAGCAGGCTATAGCCGATGCAATCTCTCTGGCAGATAACACAGAATTGGGAATGGGATGAAGAACCAGTATGGAGGACTCCTCCAGTATTCGCCTCGTCCCCTTCTATTTCCAGTTATCCCATCCCAGTCACTCTTCTGACCTGTTCTTTCTTTCTTCTTGCCAGTTCTGCTCTCCATCAGCACCCAATTCCTTCTTCAGTAATTCAGTTAAGGCATGACAGATCCCCTCTCGAGTCTCATGAGTCATTGAGCGCGAGATGCCATTTAGATGGTAAAGGCATAACTACAAAACAAAAGCCAGTTTCCTATTGAATACTAAGTCACCATTGCACAGTGTCAAGGACAAAAAGAATTATCAGAATTTTTTTTAGCATCAAGTGTGATTTTTCTTGGTCTTACTCTCAAAACCAAGATAATTTGGTTAAAAAAGAAAAAAATCCATTCTGAGGTAACAGAAAATACCATTCTGCTGTATATAAGCTTAAAAAAGTTAAAAGCACCAAAATACATCAAGTTCTATTTTTGGACACACTGAGCTGTACATGTTTATACCAGCCTTGCCAATAGTGGAAATATTTTACTTTTTTTTCTCTTTTTTTGACTTGCAAACATATTGGTGTGAGGATACTGTCATATTCCATATTCTGCACCCCATTAAGTGACACTATACATTTTCAGTACTCATAAGCATAATCATTAGTATTAAAAAGAAGACATATTCCTTATTCATATGTTTAGTAAAGAATTTAATGCTATTACAACAAAATTAAGTCTCAGATTTTCTGTTCTACAGAATTAATTAGTTCATACACCCTGAAATCACAGAAAAAAAAGTTATACTGAGACTAAAAATATTATGGTAGATGTGGAAACATGGCCTAATAATCTAAGACTCTGACTTTAAGCATAAACCTTATTTTCTATGTCTTACTACTTTTAATGCTGGAATAATACTATGCTGCAAAATATGATTAAAACTGATAGTCCCATTTGCCCCAGCTTTTAATTAATTTATTTTACAAATATGCATTGTTTACTGCTGAGTTTGGTGAGAATCATTCTAGCAGAAATAAGAAAAAAGTACATGTTAATTTGCTAGTCTTTGTGATACTTATTTTCTGTCCAATATAAACTTCCCAACGCCAAAACTGCGGTACCTGTGGTATAGGGCTAACAGGAGCCTCTCCTCTCAACAGCAGTCCCATGTTTATTTATGGGACCAATGCTGCTTAGTCCAAAGAAGGCATGTAACACTTAGGTATTCTTCATCAAAGAAGAATATGGCTCCATGGCATGTGTCACCACCACAATTTGGGTTTTTTTTGATAATGGGATGGCCTGCATGGTACCAGGCCTGCTGGCACCAGATGGGATTCATCTTTCTCAAGGGGAGAAGAGGGTCTGCTCATGAGCTAGCAGGGCTCACTGACAGAGCTTTAAACTAGACTTGAAGGGGGAGGGGGATAATATCAGGCTCGCCTGTGACAAGCTGTGGGAGGTTAGAGGGACAGGGTGCTAGTGAGAGCCCTCAGCCTGTTGCTCTGAGATGTGCTGGGTACAGTGGAGCACACTTGAAATCTTACAGAGATGAACCAGAGGATCCCGAGGTAATAGGAACCAACAGGAGAACAGCGGTGAAATACCTCAAAGGAATTAAGATGTGTTCCTCTAAAAAGGTGACACAGCTGACAGCCCAGCTGAAGTGCCTCTACACTAATGCACGCAGCATGGGCAACAAACAGGAGGAGCTGGAAGCCACCGTGCTGCTAGAAAGCTATGACCTAGTTGCCGTTACTGAAACTTGGTGGGATGAATCTCATGACTGGAGTGCAGCTATCGATAGCTACAGGCTGTTCAGAAGGGACTGGTGGGGAAGGAGGGGTGGAGGGGTTGCCCTCTATGTCAAGAAATGGGTAGATTGTGAAGAGCTCTCTCTGAGGAATAGCCACGAGCACATTGAAAGCTTATGGGTAACAATTAGAGACTGAGGCAACAAAGGGAACCTTGTGGTTGGTGTTTAGTACAGGCTGTCCAATCAAGGGGAGCCTATTGACGAAGCCTTCTTACTTCAGCTACAGGAGGCATTGTGTTCGCAGGCTCTCGTCCTGCTGGGGGACTTCAACCACCCCAGCATCTCTTGCAAAAGTAGCACTGTGGCTGTAGGCAATCCAGGAGACTCCTGGAGTGCATCAAGGATAACTTCTTAAGCCAGGCAATAGACAGTCCTGCCAGAGGGAATGCATTATTGAACCTGATGGTCACCAACCCAAGTGATGTCACACAACATCGGTGATGTAAAGATTGGAGGCAGCCTGGGCTGCAGTGATCATGTACTGGAGTTCACAGTCCTGAGGGATATGGGACAGATGAAAAGTAAAGTCAGGACCCTGAATTTTAGGAAAGCAAACTTTCAGCTGTTCAAGGAGTTAGTCAATAGGACCCCCTGGGAAACTGCCCTCAGGGACAAGGGAGAAGAAGAGAGTTGGCAGATCTTTAATGATGCTTTCCATAGAGTACAAGAGCTTTTGATCCCCAGGTGTAAGAAATCAGGAAAGGAAGGCAAGAGACCAGCATGGATAAGTCGAGACCTGCTGGTCAAACTAAAGGGCAAGAAGGAAATGCACAGGCAGTGGAAGCAGGGACAGGTATCCTGGGAAGACCATAGGGACACTGCCACCTGGTTGTGTAGGGATGGGGTCAGGAAGGCCAAGGCGCAGCTGGAGCTGAACTTGGCAAGGGACATAAAGAATAATAATAAGGGCTTCTACAGGTATCTCAACCAGAAAAAGAAGGTCAAAGGAAGTATACCCTCCATGGTGAATACAGCTGGCAAACCAGTAACAATAGATTAGGAGAAGGCTGAGGTACTCAACAACATTTTTACCTAAGTCTTCATGGGCAATCTCTTCCCACACCTCTCGAGTGAATGGACCTCAAGGCAGGGACTAGGGGAGCAAAGTCCCTCCCACTGTAAGAGAAGATCTGGTTTGTGACCACCTGAGGAACCTGAACATACATAAATCTATGGGATCTGACAAGGTGCAACCCAGAGTACTGAGGAAATTGGCTGATGTAGTTGCCAAGCCACTCTCCATGATATTTGAAAAGTCATGGCAGTCAGGTGAAGTCCCCCGTGACTGGAAAAAGGGAAACGTTGCACCCATTTTTAAAAAGTGTAGAAAGGAGAACCTGGGGAACTACTGACCTGTCAGCCTTACTTCTCTGCCTAGGAAGATCATGGAACAGAACCTCCTAGACGCTATGCTAAGGCACATGGAGTACAGGGAGGTGATTCAAGACAGCCAGCATGGCTTCACCAAGGGCAAATCTTGCCTGACCAACCTAGTGGCCTTCTATGATGGAGTGACTACATCAGGGGACAAGGGAAGAGCTATGGATGTCATCTATCTGGACTTCTGTAAGGCCTTTGACATGGTCCCCCACAACATCCTTTTCTCTGAATTGGATATGGATTTGATGGATGGACTGTTTGGTGGATAAGGAATTGGTTGGATGGTCACATCCAGAGGGTAGTGGTCAACAGCTCAATGTCCAGATGGACATCAGTGACTCAGGGGTCCTTATTGGGACCAGTACTGTTTAATATCTTCATCAATGACATAGACAGTGGGATTGAGTGCACCCTCAGCAAGTTTGCAGACAACACCAAGCTAAGTGGTGCAGTTGACATGTCTGAGGGACAGGATGCCATTCAGAGGGGCCTGCACGAGCTCAAGAAATGGGCCCACGTGAACCTCATAAGGTTCAACAAGGCCATGTGCGAGGTCCTGCATGGGACCATGGGGTCAGGGCAAACCCCAATATCAATACAGGCTGGGGAATGAAGGGATTGAGAGCAGCCCTGTGGAGAAGGACTTGGGGGTACTGGTGGATGAAAAGCTGGACTTGAGCTGGCAATATGCACTTGCAGCCCAAACAGCCAACTGTATCCTGGCCTGCATCAAAAGAAGTGTGACTAGCAGGTTGAGGGAGGCAATTCTGCCCCTCTACTCTGCGCTGGTGAGACCGCACCTGGAGTACTGCATCCAGCTTTGGAGTTCTCAGCACAGGAAAGACATGGACCTGTTGGAGCAGGTCCAGAGGAGGGTCACAAAAATGATCGGAGGGCTGGAAAGCCTCTCCTATGAGGACAGGCTGAGAGCTGGGGTTGTTCAGCCTGGAGAGAAGGGGGCTCTGGGGACACCTTATTCCAGCCTTTCAATACTTAAAGGGGCTTATAAGAAAGAAGGGGACAAACTTTTTAGCAGGGGCTCTAGTGATAGGACAAGGTGTAATGGTTTTAAACTAAAAGAGGGTAGCTTTAGACTAGATATAAGGAAGAAATTTTTTATGATGAAGGTGATGAAACACTGGAACAGGTTGCCCAGAGAGGTGGTAGATACCCCATCCCTGGAAACATTCAGGGTCAGGCTGGATGGGGCTCTGAGCAACCTGGTCTAGTGGAAGGTGTCCCTGCTTCTTGAAGGGGGGTTGGACTAGATGACCTTTAAAGGTCCCTTCCAACCCAAACTATTCTATGATTCTATAAAGTGGTCACTGGATCAGTTTGAAAGATAACCATTGTTCTTTGGAAGACTTAGTTCTGGCTTTGCTCTATGTTATAACAGGCAGACAATATGCTAAACCCTAGAAAATGTTCTTTTGGTATAAATAACTGCTCTTTTAAGTATACAGAATAATGTATGATGCCTGCTCTCAGGTGCTGTGTAGCACGTGTCTGTTTACATGAGAAAAGGAAGGCATGAGCGTTTTCAATGGGGTGTCTGCTTGTGAGTCAAAGAAAGGAGTTCCCCAGCTGTTCCACCCCTAATTCTACTAAAAACAATCAAAAGACAAACAGACTTCATCCTGGTGTTCCCCGGAATTAAGCTTCTCTCATGTCACTCCCTCTGGTTCTTTTTGCTTGTGTGACTGGAAATAAAGAGCCTTTGCTAGGATACACTGAGAGCTAGAGCATGAGGGAGTTAGGGGTAAAATTTTTCAGTTGTTTCTCTTCTCTTCCTTAACACTAGCATTATTGCAAATTGAATAGAAGCCTACTCTAAATCTGAAAATTTTCAAGAAAACTATTGCATTTGGAGAAGACTCTTTAACTGAAATAGCTTTTTTTTTTTTTCCTAGCAAAAAAACCCTCTTGCATGAATGCATGACATCTATACAAATTTGCCTTACATAGATAAGGCTCTTCTTCTCTAACAAAGAAGAGCTGTAACAACGTAACATCACTCTAATTGAGGGGACAAGGGCTGTAATAATTTAACTGCATCACTTAGTTACACCAAGAAGGTAGGCAAGTTAAATCAAAAATGCCAACAGTAAAGTGTTAGACACAACAGAGCTACAACATGGCTGGCTGAAGGTTTAATTATTTTCTCTGTTTTGAATACTAGATTTTTTAATATGCTTGTATACTAGCCCTGAAAATGTATTTTTTTTTCTTAGTTAAATAATACAATTAAATGAAGGACAGACAATTAACACCACCACCAGAATATTTAGGTCTCAAATGTGTTTTTGTTGATCTTACCCATGTAATCAGTGCCTGCTGAGATGGAGAGTTTACAGCTATTGTGAGATAATTTTTCCATTTCTTAGTAGCAATTGCTTCTCTAGGAGCCTAAAGCATGACCAGTAGATACTGATTTTTCAAAGTATCAGCCCTCAGAGACGATGAACCTTTCTTAAAGGGCATTAGATTGATTAGAAAGCCTTTGTCCAGTGACTACATGTAGAGGTTTAGTACGCAGCTTCAATTTAAAATATTTTTTAGTCTGTCAGCCTGTCAAATATGAGGTGTATGTGAAGATTTGCTTTCATTCAAGTAAGTTTTTTATATTTATATTTACTTGTATATATTCTGTTTGTTCAAATATTTCATCAGATGTTCATTTAGTCACAAGTAACAGTAGTACAGAGATAAATAAACTATTTTACATGGCTTAACATTAAGTTCTGTGTAATTTCAAGTGGCAATAGCAAGGTAGCATTTACTTCTCTAGCTGTTAGTAAGAACTCTTCTCAAAGTTAATGTTTTACCAACGGGGTTAATTCTATTAACTCTTCTTCCAAAACCATGAAGAAGCCTGGGGAGGAAAGGAGAAGAAGGCCGTTTTAATAAAGAGCCCCTTTAAATTTGGAGAAATAATTCTTCTTCAGTTCTTAGTATACAGTTTATATACAATTAAAACTCCTTCCATACCACAAATCCCACGAAATGCCAACTTTTACTTTGAGGCTGCTATCTATGATAACTTCTCTTCTGCATTTGTGCACAATATCATCAGATCACCATCACTATGTTGTTTGCTATTATTCAGAAATTTAGGTGTGAAATTCTTTAAAATCTTCAGAAATTATTACAACCAGTACAGTGTGCACCAAAAGACCCCCTGCAGGGTCACCTAAAGCCAGTTGCCCAGGACCATGTCTAGGTGGCTTCTGAATACCTCCAAGGATGGAGACTCCACAACCTCTCTGGGCAACCTGTGCCAGTGCTCTGTCACCCTTACAGGGAAAAGTGTTTCCTGATGTTCAGAGGGAACCTCCTGTGTTTGACTTTGTGCCCACTGCCTCTTGTCCTGTCACTGGGCACCACTGAACAGAGCCTGGCTCTGTCCTCTTTGCACCCTCCCTTCACGTATTTGTACACATTGATGAGATCCACCCTGATCCTTCTTTTCTCCAGGCTGAACAGACCAAGTTCTCTCAGCCTTTCCTTATAGGAGAGTTGCTCTAGTCCCATCACGATCATAGTGACCCTTCACTGGACACTCTCAAGTATCTGTGTATCTGTCTTTTACTGTGGAGCCCAGAACTGGACACAGGACTCTAGGTGTGATCTCACCAGTGCTGTGTAGCGGGGAAGGATCTCCTCCCTCAACCTGCTGGCAACACTCCTCGTAATGAGCCCAGGGTACCATTTGCCTTCTTGGCTGCAAGGGCAAATTGTGTGAATATCAGTGAATTCATTATCTTGAATAAAACAATCCTAGAGTCTTCAAAGTCCTGATGAAGTTGATGAAGTCGTAGTTTTGAGAGAACCTCAGTCTGTTTTAATTACTACTAACCCCCTTTTTAGTAAAACTGAACAACATACAGTCTAATGTCTATATTAATATTTTAAGATACTAGTACATATATAACATATAGTCTCCCGACACAGCTGTCAGGGCAGGATGTTTACAGATTGTAAGCTAAAGGCAGCACACAGTAAGGACAAATTTTTTTTAAGTGTTTTGATGCTGGACAACCATTGAAATCCTTGGAACACAGATGGCAGAAGACCTTTAAAAACTTAGCTGTAAGTTAGCTGCTTTGAAGTCACTTAAAGTCAGCAGTAAAATGGAATATAGATTCCAAACCTTTTAAAACTCTGGTTAGCAACACAGCAACAGGCTTAGCCTCACTATCATAGGAGATAAAATGCTTCTTCTCTCCCTCTGTAACCCACCTGCTGACAATTGCTCACAAAAAGCTTCCAGCATGACATTTCATTGAGAAATGGAGAACTGACCTAGCATTAGATAACCAAGTAGAAAGTCATTACATACATTCATAATGGCTTTAAAAAGGTTTGAGAAACAGTTCATGGAATATTGCAGCTAGAAATGCAACATGTTCTTCATATAAACACTCAAGAAGATGAAGATGCATAAACTATAGATACAATAAATTACTAATCTGCTATTCTCTAACAATTAACCAGTTTTAAGATTTTTTGCTGATCAAGGTTCTTTTCTTCCTGTTACAGTTTCATAATAGAATCATAATTAATGCAATATTATCAACTTTCTTAGACTCCATACTGTATGTCTGTCCTTCATGAGCTACCCCAGGGCAAAGATTCTTCTTAACAAATGCATGCTTTGAAATAATTAGAAATATATAGCTGATTTCTTTCCTAGCTTACCATTCTACCCCAAGAAACCTTCTACATGCCCCCCCCCCCAATTCTGACTTCCTTAATTTTACTGTAGTTCAACAGCAACTGTTAAACATTCCTAACTGAACACTTCAGAGAGAGGTTGGTTGATATACCAGCCATTTATTCTCAAGGTTTGATCTCGTCTTTCTGGGTCGTTCATAAACAGAGTTTATTTGCAACATAGTGGATAAATTCAGTAAAGGTCTCCAAATGCAAATGTATTCAGAAGAAAAGGAAGGCCCTTCTTACCCATTACTATAGCAACTCCAGAGCAAATTCCTGTTTTGTAGTAGTGGTTGAAAACCGCTCCAATTATAAAACAAATTTAAAAAGCAAAACTGTACTGCACAATCTAAGTAAGTCATGAGAAGAGTCTAGGTAAATGTTTCAAAGATAATGTTTATGATATTTTTCTGTACTGTGCTCAGATTTCACACAGAAAAAGTTAAAGATTAGTTAATATTTGGACATTAATAATATAAAATAAAAATAGTAAAAACACTGAGAACAGAAAAAATGAAAACTTCTCATTTTGTTTTACTTAGGTTTGACATAGTAATCTGGAATTAAAAAGTATAAAATATATTAAAATGATCTGCAATATGCTTGAAATACAGGCGAGAAATACTGAAAACTAAGAGCTTTTCTGTTCTAAGATAAACTGCTATACCAGCTCAGTATCTATCATAATGGCTGCCATTCTATTTCCAGCACTTACCAAAGTAACGATGCTTGAGTTTACACCTTATCTGTGTGTTGGAAAGAAATATATTATTTTGTGTATTACTACATAGAAATGAGACAACTATACAGTGTTGGTCTTTAAAACTCCTCCCATTTCACAGGGAATATTCTACTTTACAGATGAATTACACTAAACAGCATTACATTTCTCTCCATCTATGACTTCAATTTTTAAAACCAAAGCAAAACAGCTGCTCCTTTGGCAAGACAGGAGGAATGTGAATGTCTCTCACTGCTTTATTTTTTTCTTAACCATTAGGGTGTAGGGAAAGCTAGTCTATCTTGCATTTCCAAAGAGTGAAATATATGATCTAATAGGAAAGAACTCCATCTACCTACCATTAGCTCATGAACTGTAAAGGCTGGTAAAAATAAAAGGTAATGCAAAATTTAAAAACAAACAAAAGGAAACATTATAAATGCCTCTCTTTATTCCTGGCAGCAAAAGAGATAATGATAAATACACATATGGTTTTCTGTTTTGAAGTGTGATTGGAACAGAATTCTCACTGTCATATTTATCATAGAGAAAACCTTGTATTTACAGGAACAATTGAAATGTTGAATACGGAAGGATTTCTGAAGATCTTTAGCAACAGTCTTTTCTCACCAGCTGGAATTCCTGGTCACCTTCAGGGAAGAACGCAGCAAATAATATTGCCTGAACAAGAGAATTTGTCTGTCAAAAGGCTTTTCCTTCTACAGTCATCAAGACTGCAGGGCATATTTTTAATATCAGTGCTCAGTCCACCCTGTGCTTGGAATAGAGACTTCTTCATACCTTTTGTCCTGAACCAGAAAACAACTATGCATGAAGAATGTGGCTGTGACACACTGCGTGTTTGATCTCTGGCAAACAACCCAGAACACTCTTACTACGCATTCAGAGAGCTGGTGTGGAGGACTAAGTTTTGTGTGTAAGTGTGGAGTGAGAAAACTTCAGAGGACATGATGGAGGAAGAAATATTTGTTATACAGGTATTAATCCTAGGTGTATCCCTATTTGTGACCAAAACATGGTTTAGAACATATTTTATTGTCTTCTGCTGAGAGCTACTCCGGCTCATGCCAGAAGAGGGGGGCCTTCTCTTTCACCACAACTACATGGGTGTAATAACTGTTTGTCTTGGGTTGGACTACCCTTGTTTTGCCAGTTTGTTCAGACTGAACCTTTTTTTTTAAAAAAGGACTCAGCATTCCAGATGCAACTTATAAATGAAAGCACCTTCACTAAGTCCAAGTGTTTATAGATGTGTCCAGTATGCTTTTTCATAACAACCTTGAAAAGCCAGTACCAACCTCAAATTCCTTAAAAACTTCCTTGTATTAGACTGATGTGCTGATTATGAGGGGGAGGTAAGAGGAACTGGGAAAACAAGAAATTAAGGACATGTTTTGATAGTGAGATAATAGGGTTACTCATAGGTTCTTAAGGCTGTATCTTGTTAGATTCTATAAGTAATTCTGATTTTTTTTACTGTTGCACAACTAACACCATCTTTGCTATAATCCTCTTACAAATATGCTGTGTGGCAGTGCTGAGAAATGTCTGACTTTTTCTGTCTGGACTTCACGGGGACATAGGTTTTGGGGAAGAATTTTTGAATGAAAAGCAAGATGCACAACTTGTATTTTTTTTCTTACAGTAGCATGGAAAGACATCTAGAGATGGAAAAAGAGTGATAGAATGAACGGAAAGCAGAAGATACAGTGTATTTAATGCAGCGCTATTTATAATAATCCTAAAAAGGAGGAAATGAGATATCTAAAGTGTCTAATTTTAAGATCTACTCAAGTACTATTGCAGAAGTTCAAAAAACAGAGGGATGTGATCAGATCACCTCACGAGGACAATGCCATTAGCAGTTTTGTTGTGAAGTAACTGGTCTGAATGTCCATGTTCAGCTCTGATGCACAACCTGAATAGACCATGATAACACAACTTTAAGTGTGGCAGTTTCTTCTGTAGCCAGATAGAAGAATGGTTTGGCCAGTTCAGCCATTTCATTATTCAAATAAACCCCAAACTCTACTGGAGTTTAAAAATATACAACAATCATCTTTGTAAAACTTGCTATACCCTGGGAGTAACTAGCTGGGTTAGCTCTCAGAATGGTAGACTGCCACCACCATTGCTAATGCAGGAGGTCCTCGGAGACATAATTAAAAGCCTAAAGAGGAAACTGTCACACTGTTGGAAAGAAAGAAAAAAAGAAAGCCCACCAGGGGACAGAGATCAAATAAAACAACAATATTTTACTCTGATCCATTAAAAATAACAATTAAAAACCAATACATTTGTCCCTACAGAAACATAACTCTGATACAGCTAACTTGTATATAAAATACGTGTTGTACTTAAATAACACCTTTCAGATGGGTCTGCCAAGACGTTTCACAGACACCAATGGCAGAGCTCAGTTAATCAGCTTAAGCCAAAGGGAACCAGTAAGGTTTGAGCTGTGATCTAAAACCTGAAGTATGTGATACATCTTGTCCCTCCATAGACAACACTCAGTTCCATCTTTTGAGCAGTGTAGCAGCTGAAAGAGAGAGAGATAAAAAAAGCTTCAAATAAATTTGAGTTGTCAGGCCATAGGTCAGCAGTGTAAGACCTCAGGAGGTGAACTGCAGACACACAGTTAGACAAAAGACCCAGAAAGTGGATGTTCCGTGTTGCAGTATTGTTTTGCAAGTCAAAATGTATTCTTGCAAGAACAGTAAAACTGAATGTGTTGCCCATACAACTATTTAAACATTGTTCTGTGAGACCAAAGCACTAGTAAGAATGCTGATTTTAGCATTTTGCACAAGCTGGAGCTCATATAGGGGTATACCTCAAGCAATTGAAGCAAGAAGTATATAATCCTAAACAGCTAACTAAAATATTTCTAAAGGAACAAGTCAAAGGAAACCCACAAGCTCTTGACATGAGGTCAGAAAGTGACATTTATATTTCTTTTAGTTTTGGTACGTAAGGGGTAAAAACAACTGCATAATATCAATCAAGTGAGCAATGAATACTAAAGCAGCTTTAAAAAGACATCTAATTCATCTAATTTCAAACATTTTAAAAAACAGAACTAGAAACAAATGCCAGGCATGTGTCATATAAGAAGAAAAGGAAAAAAAATGTAGCATCTTTGACAACTTGTGTGGCAGCATAGAAACATGAACATAATGATGTATGAAGGAGATCTCAGGAAAGACTATACACAAATCCTTTGGCAGCAATCTATCAAAACAAGATCCAAAAATTAGATGAAAGCTAATGTTTTGAGATAGAAAAGGTATACAGATAGATAATAAATTTCATTTACTTTGCTTAGTGAAATAATGCACTTAAAATTCCCACAGGCACCTGATTGAAAAAAACTTGATGAACGTTTTATGCTCAGGAGAATAAAGATCAGACTGAAGCTAAGGAAGAGAGAATTCCACTGAATTGCCATATATTGTTAAACTCTCTGAAAAGAAATAATCCTTAAAAATGTTTATTATTTACCAAATAATGTTTCTATAAGTAAATCAGTATAATTCACTAGGAAAAGCATGTGATGTTAAGGAAAATATAAAGCACCAGAAAAAGTCTGCTGGGGAAATTCTGATCCCAGCAGCTTCTTCAGGATCAGAATTTCTCCCACTGAGAAAATTAAGTGAGGTGGTGACACCATAGAGAAAAGATCCAATATCAGCTAAGTGAACTGAAACAAGTGAATTAGAAAAACCCCAACTAAACAGATATAACTAGTATGGGAAATAAACATTCCTCCCACAAGCCTGCCACATATGTTGGCAAAAACTGACAAGACAAAATGATTTGTGATAGTGATTGAATTACATTTGGGTAAGCAATGCTGCAAGTATCGTCATTTATCAGAATCAATTATTAATCAGAATTTCTTTAATACAATGTGACATTTCACTTTCACCTTTTAAGCTATGGTAAAAGAAAAACACCCCACACATGCAGAAGCTTCTTGTAGTACAAGGTAAAATATTTATCTGAAACCTTTATTTTTATAGTCCTTCAGTCAAGCTATGGAGAATAGAGAACAGATGATAACACCCCTTTTCTGAGCATCACTATGAACATGGAGCAAGTTTTAGAAATTTAGAAATTCACTCTAAAGCATCTGTGTCAGCATCCAAGGACGTCACCAGTTTTGGCAGGCAAACTGAAAGGAACAAGAATCTTGTTTTAATGGAGTAAATTTTCTGGTTCATTTACTAGTGAGAAAAAAAGAGAGGGATGTTAAGAACAGGAACATCCAGAACTATGTAGTGCAGAAGGGCAGAAGTATGGATACCCTAATGTTCAGTATGACAAATGACGTTATCTTTTTTGAAATTAATTTAGCATAAATTAGATGAGTGCAGAATAAGAAATGCTTCAAAAATCACAATGTTGTTATTGCTTTAAAACTTCTTCCCTAGCAATTCCATAGATAGAAATACATTGTAGATTTTCTTCATTTCTTTGATGTACAAATTCTAAGTTTTTAAAATCTCAGCCTTCTACAATATGCACACTAGCTGGACTTTTTTTTTTTTTTTTTCTTTTTTCTTAATAGAGCTATGGTCATATAGACTTATTAAAATAGATTTTCCAAATTTAGATCATATATTCCCAGCCAGCACTTTCTCCATAGCATTTGTTTAGTAAAAAAATCTGAAAACAACAATCATTTGCTCCCATTTGGCTCTACAGTTGTATTGTATGGTTTATGAAGCATTATAGAGAAACATTCAGTTTTAAATGCATGTGAAGTTTAAATCATAAATTTTAAAAACACCAACAACCACATTGTATTGCTTTTTTCTTTAAAACACCTAAACCTGACAGCCAAACTACCTAACATTAATCCAGTATACCAGAGAGACTGAAATACACAGAAAACTAGAAACCTGAAGGATATTCTGAACTTTAAACTAGACCAGTGAACTCCAAACTTTTTCGATCATACATCTCTGTATAATTTATAAATTATATACATGTACTACTATACTAATAGATTATGTACATTATAATATATTCAAAAAATAGAAATTATTAAAAGATTAGATAAAGAAAAATTAAATATTTTACTTTAATTATTTATTTGTTAATGGTACCAAAAATATTTTCTTCCTGTACCCCAGTGGATTATGTTGTGCACACCTCACTTTGGAGACTGCTGGACTAGACCACTGAGGAATGACAGAAGTTCTTTATAGGACTGGTTGCTTTCACCTCATCTGAATGGAGCCTACATGAGTTATACTTCCATTTTCAGCAACATCTTCTGCCCTATTTTTTTCCCTAGTCTTAACTATCTAACATTTCATAGAGCTGTTACAAACAGACTGCATCTATTGCCTCTGCAACCACTCATACTGTCCCCAGTGCTGGTAATTAGCAATCATACTCTTAATTAGCCTGACCCACCTGGCTATTTTGCTACTAATAAATCAATTAATTCAATTCACAGGGAGGAACTTCTGTGTAGTACCATAGCTTAATCACTACTGGTCATCCTTGTATATGACTGTTTTACATGCTAAAAAAACTTAGTATCCAGGCTGAATTTGTATTCTCCACTGATACACAGTCTCCCAAGCAAGTACGAGTGTGGTTAGTATTTTTAATGTATGTAGGGATTTGGCAAAAGCCTCAGCAGAGCGCAAAGTAGAAACTTGGGATGTAAGCTATAAAACACTTTGGCACACTGAACTGGATGATCTTTACTTTTCCCTGAATGGTATGGATACTGCTCATTGAGGGTCTCAGTTTACTCGCCTCCCTCAGGAGCCTCTGTTACAACTCCATTTGTTAGTTTTTGGTGTGAGAAATAGAAGCTTCTAAACCCAGGGTAAATGTGTCGTTAAGATCTTTAAGGAGCTTCTTTTGTTTTCTGTAGAAATATCTGTTCCTTTGGGGGCTATTAAGCTATGTGATCTTGTACTTGTATCCAAAGATGTCCCCTTCCTGTCTTCCATTCTTTCCACTGGAAAGAGATTGTCTGGCTCTATCTCTTTACTCCCCTCTCCTAGCCAGTATCAAGAGGAAACAAAAAAAATCACAGGAACAAAAGACATTTTACTGTCTGACCTTTCCTTCTTAATCACAAGTATATATTTTTGCAGTTGGCCCCATGTCAGTGGTGCAGACTTCTGCCAAACATGCTTTTTCTGTCATCACCATTGTTTTCCTTGTCTTCTCCTCCACATAAGATGACTGAATATCACTTTGCCCCATAAAAGGCTAGTGAGATTCTCACTAAACTCACTTTTCCTCACCAGAAGTGAAGAATCTGCTCTTCTATACCGACGTACTTCAACTTCTGGAATAAAAAATGAGTGCAATATTGCTGAAAAGCGTGGAAAGACGTACTGGATACAGCAGCTATGGAGTAGCTGAACTGTTGGCCACAGCTACAGATGTTCACAGTCAAAACATCTTTCACCACTGCCTGAAAACCCTGAACAAACACCTGCAAAAACTCCTTTTTTCCATTTTCTTACCACTTATTCTGACTAGAGACTAATTGATCTGAAGGTGTACAAGGAAAACAGTATTTTCAGGGCAGGGGAAGAAAGGGGAGTAAAGGATTAACCAGGAGGTCAGAGAGTTATCAAGACTAGGCCTTTCAGACCAAGGACTTAGTAGTAAATAAGAATCTACATCCTGAAGAGTAGAATCAACACTATCTTGAGTAGTAAAAGCCTGATTACTTTATGTCCTTGTAGCTTTCTCTCTCTTAATGTTGCACTGACATTCGACAGGTTTGTGATAAGTAAATAATCTATTAAATTAGCATAATACTTTCCAACCTGAGAAGAGATGGAAGGACCTGTCATAATACAAGGAGTATTTTCAACTCATGCCCTACATAGGCAGCCCAAAAGAATACAGAACAAATCCCATCAGCTCCTGTACCTAGCACCTAGGGTTCCCTCTGAAGCTGAATCCTCTCTAGCTCTCAGTTTATTTCCTCAGGCCTCAGCTTGTTCTGCTGTGATGCCCTGTGAATTACTTACTATTAGTGTCTGTGGCAGCCCTTTGGACTCTTTATGCTATTTTTCACTCTGATATTTAGTGAGCACATAACTTCTGTGAACACAGCATCTTTGAATAACAGGCTAAAAGTTTCTAGGCTTTGTAACAGGCTAAGTGTTTTTCCATGTGTATTTTCCTCTAAATACTTGTTTTCCATAATCAGTGACCCTCCCACTGACCCTAACACAATCTTTTTTCTGCCGGTATTAGTCTCTCTCAGCAGTTAACAAAAAGCTTCTCAGTGTCTTCTCTGTGACTCCTGCCCATCCTTGCCATGTGACAATACTTGCCGTCTTCGTGATGGGCCACTTTTCTCTTCTTCATCCCCTTTGAGGTTTGTCACTTTATTTGCTTCAGCTTTGCTGGATTCTATCAATACTTCTCTTTCTAACGACATGTAATCTCTTGCCCTGCAGATTTTCCACTCCCTGAAGCTGAACGCCTTTATACCCTAATTCTTTCCCCAACTTGGTGAGTTGGTACTGTCCACTACATAGTCAGTGCCTTCTCAGAGCACTGTATGAACAACCTGCTTTCATAACAGAAGGAAGGAAGTCCTGTGTCGTGGTTAACCCCAGGCAGCAGCTAAACCCCACACAGCCACTCGCTTACTCCCCCCCAGTGAGATCGGGGAGAGAACCAGAAGAGTAAAAATGACAAAACTCATGGGCTGAGATAGACAGTTTAATAGGTAAAGCAAAAGCCGTGCACACAAGCAAAGCAAAACAGGGAATTAATTCACCCCTTCCCATCAGCAGGCAGGTGTTCAGCCATCTCCAGGAAAGCAGGGCTCCATCATGAGTAATGGTTACTTGGGAAGACAAATGCTGTAACTCTGAATGTCCCGCCCCCTCCTTGTTTTTCCCACACTTTATATGCTGAGCATGACGTCATAACATAGCACTGTACCAACTACTAGGAAGACAATTAACTCTGTCCCAGCTGAAACCGGGGCAGATACCTTTTCATTGCTGGTCATAATCTGAAGAAATATAAAGTAAATAGACCTAACATAGATAGCAAATTGACCAGGAGCCTTTTTTGCTCCCAAATGTTAGAAAGGCATGTGATTTACTAGTTGCATTTGGATGTTTTTAGGAGCATTCTTTCAGGGAAGCAAGAAAAGCATCCACATAGGAAATGAAAAACATCTTGACTTGACATCCTGACCATTACCATAGCGCTTTATTTTACTTCATGATGCAACTCATAACGCTGTGCACGCTAGTTCTCCAAAGTAAAATAATTTGATTGCTTTTCACTAGTAGCTATGTTGTATTTAGTATAATTTTTGATAGCATTAAAATCTTAAGGGAAATATTTCTTCAACCTAAAGAACTAAATGAAAATGAAATTTAAAAGCATCAAAAATTGGCTTGGAAGCAAATGGAATAAAGATGTTTGAGGACAGGCAAATGAGATTACAGTGGAAAAAGAGGAATACTGTAAAAAAACTCTGTAAAAGATTTAAAAGACAGTTGAATATATGCCTCAAATCAGGAAAGAAAACATTGTGGAAAAGGATTAATTTACTATACTAGAAATAGAGTGATCAGATACTGCTTTTTACTTGCAAAAATGACATAAAAAGTGAAAGGTAGGAATAAGCAACAGAGACTATGTAACCCTCTCTGTTGTCCATTCCTGTTTGTTTATTTCATATGCAAGCTCTTACACTTCTTTATCTGTTCTACAAGTTTTTTCTTTTATTGAACAGCACACTTCACAATCATTATTAGGCTGCCTTGCACTGTAATCACCATTTGCCTCCCTTTGCTACAAGCCATTAAATGGATTCTGTACACTGAGCTTTTTGGTTACTCTTCTCACAATTGTATCTCAGCAGTATCTCAGCAATGTAATTTGTATCTATCATCTATTGTGCCCTCTCAGCCTCTTCCTAGCAGCAGAAGAGCATACTCTGGAGTGTTTGGGAATATTTCTGTAACTATATAAAAATTTACCCTGGCACATGTTTACACTAGATGCAACAAAGTCAGGAAATGCACCTTTTATTTGGAGCAGAAATTGTATTTGGAGCAGAAATTGGTAAGATTTGCACAGAATTCCACAGTGCCAAGAACGCTTGATCTGCTGTACAGGTGAAAAATAATTCTTTTTGTCAAAAGCTGCACTATTCCAGTGAATTATATTTAATGACCACTGCCTGCATCTCATAGGTTTAGCTGAGTGTACATCTCTCTACTCCGGTAAGCTGGAAACTTTTTATAACACCTGTTTTACACAGGAGGAACTGAACCACAAAATGCCTGTACCTTGGCTGAAGTCACACAAAAAGAACAAGAAGTAAAACAAAATTGAACACAATTTTCCCAAGAATCCCTGGGGTGCCCCATGACATTGCTCCTCTAGAGTAACTGCTTCTAGTATTTGCAGATTTGGTATGTACCTCTGGTTGTGAAAAGCATCTTTTTTAATATGTAAAAATAAATGCAATCTTGAAAAGTACTTGTGTTGATACGAAGAATTTATAATATATGTTAAGATGCAGCATCTTTGATCCAGAAGACATGCTTGCCACTACTAAAAGGCACTCCAAAGTAAGAAGTATATTTACTAATGTAACAAATGTTATATAAATCATTTTATGTGAAAAATAAGTGTAGTAATTTATATATTTCCATATCAATTCTGTTTCATCTAAATACTCCATCTTTTTTCTTCTTTTTAATTCATAGAATAAATTCTGTCTTAGGAGGGGAGACAGTGAAAGGTAAGCGGCTTGAGGGTTAAAAGAGAAGTTGTACTGAATGTTACTAGTCTTTGGAGATTATACCACCTAACATGGAGAGAAGAGGAAGAAGTACAGAGAGTTTGAGACTACAGCCGTCTATGGTGACTGGAGAAGCAGAAGCCAATGATAACATGAGAAAATGGCAGAACTAGAACAAGGAGAGGAAGCATTTAGTTAAATAAGTCACTTGGAAGTATTAGATTAGTATTGAAAGCAAAATACATTGTGAAAAACAGTTCTGCGCAATTCCAAGTGCTCACAGTAGGAATTCTGCAGTAGGATGAAACTAGGTGCCTGAGTCAGGTAGACCACCTAGAAGTGCAGCTGTTAGTGTTACTAAGTACTTAGGATTGAATGATTGGTGTCAACAGGTGTTCCTTAAATTATTTCCTTATAACTAAACATCAATATACTTTTTCTATGTGGATGATCTGCTAAGGATATATAAACTGCATTATTAGACAGTATCAACATAAACTTCCCTGAAGTGTTCGAAAAGTAGTTAACTGCTTCCTGAGATGGACTACTAGTTCCTTCCAAGAGAACTGAAAGCAGTTACTTTTGTTCACTTCATGAATTCAACAGAATTTTGAATATGATCTATTTCCACTTACTTGCCCTTCTATCATTCTTAATAAGAGAAGCAAAGACAGAATTTATTTTAATATACCAGAAAAAAAAAAAAAAGTAGAGTCTGAAATTTCTTTTAAAGTATAGAACAGGACTTACTCTGAATTTGACTGTGGTCCCTTACTCTAAAAGAGCCCTATATTTGTGGAAATCGAAGTAAATATATCTATTTGTCTTAAGAAGTAGTAGTAGTAATAATAATAATGATGATAATGATAATAATAATACAATGTTGTTTTCAATCTTGCCATTTATCTCAAAAACACTGTACTGCCTAAACAGCAGACAGAATCAGATAACAAATAGGCATTCTCCACCCTCGTTGGAGACCTGTTTTTTCAAGCACACACCCGAACTTTTACCCAAAAGTGGGAAAAAAAGAAAAGAAAGTCATAATCTAGGGTGTCCAAAATAAACTGTTCAGGGTCAGTAATAGCAGCTGTACATCTCTTTAATCATAACTATTTTTCTTCCTAGCTCTCTGCATGGAAACCTGACTGCCAGTAGAACTGATTTTAATGACAAATGATTGAGGGAAGTTCACAAGACACATGAACATCAACACAAATTACCAAAAGGGGACAAAGTATACCCACTCCCTGTTGAATGGTGCCTGAGTTCTGCATTAAAACATAGGGTGAAATTATTTAATACTCTTGACCTATTGATCAGATTTAATTCACAGATCCAAACCTCCCTTTGTGTGGAGTTTGTTTGCGTTTCCTACATGGCTTGAAAGATTTTATTCTTGAGGCTTTGTACTAGTAAAGAATACTGTAATCAATTTTAAATGCTGAACAATTTTTAAAAGTCAGATTCAGGTGCCTAGTACTGTCTGCATGAGACAAATTAATTTCTTCTAACATACCTGTAAGCTTTGCAGCTTTGCAAGTGTTATGTATCTTTGGGTGGCCTTTATCTGAAAGCCAATTCTGTTGTTTGACTTTATTCTTGTTGCTTACATAAACACATTTCTACTCTGAACAGACAGTCCTATAAGTTTCACAAATTTCCAATTTTGGCTGTGATATGAGATGCATTTAGTGAATATCACACTGGAGATATCTCTTATTTCATACTGTAATCAGAACTACTATCTGAAAAGATTTACAAGAAGACAAAACAGTCATCCTGCCCTCAGTCCAAAAATTATTGCTTCCTGAAAATACAGTGATTTAAGAAATCCCCAGTCTGGATATAACTTAAGTATCACATGTTAGTTCAGGGCCAGCCAAATATCTTTACTGTGGTCAGTGGTCTGCAAGACGGTGCAAAAGACTTCAGTTTGATTCCCTGCTTTTGCATACTGGACCAGACAGCTATGTTCATGCCTATATAACATCTTTCAACCAATAACCTCTGAAGATGCACAGCAGGAAAATGCTGAACTGTTGCTGTTCTTAGGGTGATTTTACAATGAAGGATGCCGTGCATGCAATACCGAGAAATCTGAAAAAAATTTTTCAAACTTGAGTGTATGTCAGTATGGGAGATCTAGTTTTTACTAATGTTAAGTGTTTCTACTATTGCTAAGTGAATAGTACAGCTCTATGTCAAGCCAACCAGAGCTTAGTGCCCTCAAAAATTGTTATGCTGGGTAGGTATTAGAAGGTAGTTTTCAAAGAAGAATGCACAAGTCTTCACTGATTTGTCGATGTAACTCTGCTGTGCTCTATTGGCAAGGCTGTAGTTAAACCTGAATGGATAAGCTTTTCAGGATACAAGCTAATTTTGCACAGAGCTACCAGGCTAAATACAATGGGTTTCAAGAGTCATGTAAAAGCATTTATTAGCTTGATTTCTGTCCTAGTTTATAACATCTGTACTGTTTTTATAAGTGAGCTGGCAATCTTTGGATCAGCAGAGTCACAACTACTTGGCTCAGCTGTGTCTTGAAACACATGGCTTGGCTTATTGGACAGAGGAATTTTGACAATTGTAAGGTTGATCATAATTTTAGTAACATCTTTGGTGACAGAGTAAAGCGTATTTTGTATGGTCTTGATAAACTGAAGGCGGGTAAGAAGGGATTGTTTAAAAGTAACTGGTAAAGAACAACACAGAGTAAGGTAAAAATAAAAGACTAGTATCTTGGATATTGTGGATCACAGTAACACAGATGGGGAGATCAAGTTAGAGTGGAACATAAACTGACTAGATCAGTATGATACTAAAAGGTAAATGCCATTTTAAGCTGTATTACCAAGAACATTGTATATAAAATACATGAGGTAATTACTCTATTGTTTGTGGATCATGTAAAGCTTCAGCTAGAGAACTATTTGCAAATCAGTCCAGTGAACTTGCTGACATTTATGGTAAGTTCAGTAGTACTTGGGGAAAAGCAACAAGAGTGTTAATAGTTTTCAGAAATATGGCCTGTGAGGAATGCTTGAAGGAAAAGGCATTGTTTGGTCTATGGGGGAGGTGGAAGTCTGAAAAGAACATGATAAAGCTCTTCCAGTGTTCAAAAGTCTACTGTGAAGTCTGTCTAGGATAGGACAAGAAGGAATCAGTTTATTTATAGGGAAAAAATATTTTGTTTAGCTATTAGGAAAATCTAACATTAAAGGTAGTGAAGTACTGTAGTAGGCCACTTATGGAGGGTATATATAGTGGGATTTTTTAGAAAATTCTTGACCAACATCTCTTAGAGATGTTCCACAAACACTCATCTTGTCTCAGAACAGATTAGAAGTTCTGAAATTTCATCCAGATCCAAAACTCTGCAATTCCATGAATTCAAGGTGACATTCAGACTGGACAGATCCAGTTTAAAATGAAGTAACGCATCTCTGTTTGTCATATACACTAGTGACGCTGAATGGTTTGTGTCTCCTGCTTACCATCACAATACCTGCTTTTCATCTAAAAGGCACAACACCAGTAACCTGTTGCTACTTTATATTGACAGATTTATTTTTCCTGGTATTAGTGATTACATTTAGAACGTAAATTACTGGCCTAACCTTTATAATAATCCCATAAAGTGCTTTAAAGGCTGGAGGTGAGTAAAATTGTTTTGAATAAGGCAAATAAAGTGTGAAGTACTATGAGAGCTAGAAGTAGCTCGTTATGTTTTTTTTTCCATGCCTCTCTGTTACAAAATGACATATTCTGAGCAAGTTGCACTCCCGATGAATAGCATTTTCTCTGGAGTCTGGAAAAACGTGTCCATTGGTATGCTTTGACAACAGATTTCCTGAATAAATACCTCCTAAGACTATACATGGAGAATGTGATGTCTGTGTCTTCCCTCTGCATAAATGTGGCACTCCAACTAAAGATCATCCTTCCCTTTCATATATAGGGTTTATTTTAGCTCCCATTTTTAAGTAATGATTTCAGTTCTACCAACATCTCTTACAAAGCACTAAGCAATGCTTGTGTGTGTGTGTGTGTTTGGTCTGTAAAGGAACAGGAACACAAAGAAGCTGAAGAAGTTACAAGGAAGTACTTTTTGCCATTTAAGAGAAATATGTGAAATGAGTTAGAAGAATGCAGACAGTAACTATCCAGCTTCCTTTTAAAAATGTGACTTGGACTGTATTTCAACTACTCTTTAAACTTCCAGGAAAAAAAAAGAAGAAAACATACTGAAACCCTAACCTATCCTATATTATTAAAGACTGAAACAGGAAATAGCAATAATGTTATGGGAGGCACTGACAGTAAAGCTTGGATTCATGTACTTTCCACACCACCAAAGCCCAAAAGACTGTAGCTGCTAGGCATATGTAGCTGACAATTCAGCTAATTCTGTGATTATTCAGCTATAGACTATGGAGTAGTAAAGCTGATATTTTAAATTCAAATATTTTATTTGCTAGTCATGTCACCAAACTGAAGATGCCAAATAACTGCTGCTAAGATCTTGATTTTGTAACAGTCGTCATAGTTCTTACCTCACAGCTTGTGGCATTTCATATTTAGTTCACTACCAGTGCAATATCCTGTAATTGGCAGTAACAGGTCAGGCAGGAGAAACTTGACCTCATCTTAGTGATCTGTGGAACAATGTTGCCACCTTGGACTGGCACAGGTTTTAAAGCTGTTTTTCAGAGCAAGATATGGGGAGCAGGTTTATTATATGGCTTCTATTTTTTTGCAGCAACTGTTATAATTGTTTTGATGCTTCTGAGTAATAGAACATCTAAAATTGTGGTGTCGAGATAACAAAGGCAATCAGAATGCTACCAACTTTTTTCACTTACTTGTATCAAACATAAGTAAGTCTTTTGCTTGTCCACAGTGTATTCATTCACAGAAGTCACAGGGCAGACGATGTACATGCATATAGGGAAGATTTTCAGATGCACCAAGATATCAGAAGTAGAGGGTCAAATTAAAATGTTCAACATATCCAGCACAGTTTTACGAAGAGAATCTCAGTTGCTACAGACTCAATGCCACATTCTAAGAATAGTCATCCTTTCTGGGAGAGTATTTCACAAAGAAGAGCTTCTTGCAGTCCTTCAGATGGTAACTACCTTTGTCTCTTCTTTAGAGCCATTGCCCTGTCCTCCTCACATCTAGCATTGCTCTGAGAGAGGTATTCAGTACTGACAGGGTGGATAATAGAAAGTCTCTCTAGGCTTATTTGTAAATTAACTTTCATTGTAGAAAGCCACATTTTTCTATCCCTGAAATTAAATATAATGAAAGACTCTCCTGCCCTGCATAATTGAAGCGCATGAACTAGAAGAGTTACAAATGGTGAAAGATCCACATTTGAATTTTGAATTGACTCTAAAACATTTTGAGGTTTTAAAAAGAACCATTTAGCCAACAGTATGTAATTTCCCTTATTCTCCTTGTCCATCCATACACACATGGAATAAGTTCCTTTTATTCATTTCATATATATATACACAGGTGGGGTCAATTTAGTATTTTTAGCTCAGAAAATACAACTAGGACATCCACAAACTTGGAGAGATTGGTCTAAGGTCCAAGACCAACCCTTTGGATGTGAAATCAAACGAACTGAAAGTGGGCCAGGCAAAGGACAGAAGGGAAATTCAGAGTTCTATCTGGATAGCACTGTCAATTCCAAACAGTATTTGGCTTATGATCCAGTGGTAGAAGTGCATGGATGAAAAAGTACTTTAAAAGGGAAAGTAGTTTTTGGACACAGTATTTTCATTTCCTACTTTCTCCAGGTTCCTCAGATTTTAAACAATGCCTACAGCAAACTCTACACCTTCTTTTTGCAATTGCACCTGGTCACAATGTGCAAAAGAAAAAAGTCAACAAAGTATTTGTACTAAAGAGCAGTGAGAGTACTCAGCGTTCTAACTAGATCTTTGGATGTGAGGCTTAGAACCAAGCTCAAGTTCAAACAAGACCTATTAAGTATCTGATGTTACAAGTAGCTGAATCCTCTCCTAAGAGAGGTCAAAATCTAAAAGTTGGCCTTTGGAAAGAAAGCAAGGATCAAGCTGTCAGTTCTTCTGCCTCCTTTTCTTCCTTTTGACATGAAGATCAAATCGTATTTTAATATTTGAAGCAATTATAAAGAAACAAAAAAGGAAAAAACACATTATGATGCATGAGGAATCATGCATCATGACACATTATTTAAAGCCTGCTTTAATGTTCTGTACTGTATTCAGCTTAGTTTGCCATATCCATTTTAAGTCTCCATTTAAGCAAGCTGTAAATAGCAGAAAAATTGTTGTGCTAAAAGTAGGGAAATCTTAGCAGTAATCTTTCAAGACTGGATGTGACAGATTTTGTGACTTGCCCCGCGATATTACACTTGACATTTTTGTTGCTTTTAAGATACTGAGCCCCAAATCACTATTAGCTGTGACTGGGGCATTTTATTCATTTAAACTCATTTATGAAAGCAAGCTAAGTGCACAAATGCTCATTGTAAGATACAGGATAAAAGAAGTAAAATCCCATCAACAATTAAAGTTCAAGACTAAAGCAGTTAAACTGGATAAGAAAAAAGACTTTCCCGTCATGCTTATAACTAACTCTCTAAGGCAATCACTTTTGACTGGAGTAATATAAGGAAAACAAATGGTAAAACACTAAGAGAACTGAAAAACATTGAGATTCACTTGGGAAAAATACCCTCAAGTGTTATATGAGATAAGCTGAGACATATTCCAGAATGCATATAGAACACTACGTGTGGTCTCTGACTAGCAATTACTAAGCTATAGAAAACAATTTTGATAGACAGATATTGGAAGTGACAACAGAGAAAGAAGAAACTTCAATTTAGAGACCTCTTAAATGTAAACACATGTATTCTTATTGGAGAAAGGATGACCATAGAACTAGCAAATAGATCCAAAATACGTATTTTTACTTTCTTCACTACTGTAAGCAAGTTGCTGAAACTTATTGCACCTTATTTTCTTCATCTCTAAAGTGGGTTGAACATTTTTGTTTCTTCGCTCATGTTTAAAACCTTCTAATGTCCCCTACAAAAGCTGTTGTAGAACTACAAAGTAACATCTATATCTATTGTTTTTAATATATATTCTTTCAGCTGAGCTCATAAACTACTGGAAGCATATTTGTCTTTAAGAACAGCTGCTAATGCATTTGGGAAAGTTTAGGATAAATCAAATGGTGTGGTAGCAACCTCTAAAACAGAGTTAGAAAAGATTTGGTACAGAGGATATGGTACAAAAAGAAAAAATATGGATACGCTGCAGACAACCTTTTTTCATCTCCAAAAAACACCATTGTGACTGGGAGGATCTAGCAATACTTAAGTGCCAGAAAGACTTTGAATCATGTTCAGTATTTTAGTGCAAGAGGCAAAAGAAATGTAATTAACTCCTCTTAAATTCACTTCCTGAATGACAAAAATGCTTTTTGACTCAGAACACTGAAGTATCATACTTTCATGAACTTTACAGTGAATTTTGTCAGTTGGTTAACAGGGGTTAGAAAGTTATATGTTCAGAAGTTAAGAAATGTTACCATTATGAGTGTCTACACAACATTAATTCAGCCCTTTCATGTGATGAGTACACAGTGTTTGAAATTACATGATCATGTACTGTTTTCTCCCTGAAGGACCTGTCTGTATGAAGTGCACAGAATAGGTGATGTTCCCTAAATGAAAATGAGTGTCTGTATAATGAATTAAGCTTCTTTCTTAAGACTCCTGCTCAATATACTACTGAAGTTTTAAGATGTGTGAGGAATGAGACAGAAAGACCTATGGTTGAAACAGATGAAGCAGTGAAATCCCACCCTGAAGAACTAGATTCTACCCCTGTCTCTGAGCTCCTGGGCAACTCACTTTGAACAAAATGTTTATAGTTAGTCACCAGTTCTTCAATTCTTGGCTCAGGTCCCTGTGGTCCACAGCTAAGTTTAGGTGAACTCCTTCAGAAGTAGTATACTTGATACCCTGCCTACGTCGGGTCAAATTTCAAACTTCCTCTAAAATACCAGGAAATCATAGTTTGCCAGGGAAAGCGCTAGACTCTTTTTTATAATAAGTGCACAGGTATTCTTTTCCTAATTAGACTCTTGAAAATGGTTTAAGTTCTCCTGAAATGTCAGAATCTGATAGATTAACTAGCATAAAACTCAAACAAAAAAAAAAGAAAAAAAAAGAAGAAAAAAGGGAAAAGAGTAATCTGTAATATGAAGTAGGAACCTACCTTTTGTGTAAGTCATGCTATAAGCCATGCTACCTATTGTAGAGTAATACTTACCATAGGAACTTAATATAAATGTTCAATATGCATATGGATGCTACAGCCATATTTCTGAGTAAAATGAATAACCAGATTAGGACTTCATAATGGTATTGGTCTAAAATGCTGATGCTTATTTTTACGCTGAATGGCATTCTTTTCCCCTTTACTCATTGTAGGTTACAAAAAACAGGTTTTATATTCAGGACTGGACATAATTAATCTGTTGGAGATCCCTTCTACTGGTAAACTGGTTTTTCATTTACATTTCAATTATACTACTCTCTAAAACTGTTCTTTCTCACCTTGTCACCCAACAAAATATGGAGGATTTCAGTTTGATATGTTGCTACAATGCCTCATAGGCTACTGGTGCCTTATGTTCTGCCTCTGCTCTGTTGGCTGGGCTCATCCTTTGGACGGCACCTCCAGGTTTGCAAAATGGGCAGAAGATTCAAGTGAACCATAAATTCCTTCCATGAGAAGGAAGATCAAGCAGAGAGATACCACACTCTGGAGACATCACAGTTTAGATGACACATACTTCCATTCCTCTCAAGCTGCAGTTCCTACTCAGATCTATCTCAAACTTGCAACATCTCAGTGCTCCAATTCTGAAAATCAAAATAAAAGTGAAGAAAAATATTTTTCTAACTAACTTTGTGCTAATTAATCTCAAACCAATGAGTACTACTAATTCTTTATGGTGGTTATAACTGGTTTTGAAAGAAAACTACAGTGAGAGGGTATTTGCTGTATAAGATAGATATTCCTGTTGGAGGGGCTGAAATTGTTACACTACTCTCTTCACTAACAAATATCATTAGTCTAAAATGCAAGGAAAAGTTTAGGCCTTGCTCCTACTCTCTGAAACCTTAGATACGATCTCCAAAATTTAAGATAATTACATACTTTGAGAAGTCATAAGACAGTTCTGTGACACAGCTTGAGTCTGTACGCTGTCTTTTGAGGTGTTCATTGAACTACAAGTAAAGATATTTTGTCATTCCCTGCAATATCTATGACGTGCTGATGTCACAGTCACCACAGCAACATGAAGAAACAAAAGTCACTATGCAGGTGGATGGTACAGTGTTTTAACAAGAGCCCTATCTTCTTAGGATTATCTGAGAATATACCACATAGCGGGCAAATTTGAAGGCAAGAACTCAATGCAAATTTAAAACACTATTGCCTATGTGTCTGAAAGTGTGATTCTGAAAGATGCAAAATTTTGAAAAAGCTTGGAGCGTGTTCAGTCTGAAGTCTAATGATGATGTATATTCAAACGTCACCAGTTAGCTATTTTGCGGCTGATGCTTTGAGCAGAAATGTCTTATTCCACAATATTTATCCTGTAATCCCATACTGTCAACCCAAGAATCAGAACTCCCAACAGCCAACTTGCCTCCAGCTATTTTACCTCCTCAGCAGCTTTCAAGAGGCTGTAATATACTGTCAATACGAAAGCCACTGGCTTATTGACAGGTGGAAGAAAAAAAAAGGGAGGTTTAAAAAAGCTGAATTAAATATCAAGCAAGATAACAAAGGAATTAATCCATGAGGCATTATTAGTTTTCATACAAAATTATTTAAAATCTTTAAAATTAAAGTAACTGAAGCTATTAATGATTGTGTTACACTTAACAGGATGGTTGTTTGAAATTATAGATCAAAGCTTAGACAAAAATTTTTAGTGTGTGACATAGGTTATTATCACTGTAATCTACTGGTTTAGTGCATATAAGGAATACATCCTTCAAATCCCTAGCCCCAGTTAGAAAAAATCTCACTTTTCCAAAGCAGTAAGGAAAGCTGGTTTTAAATTTAGTTGAATGGCTGTCTATCTACTATAAGACTGTTCTTTCACAAACCTGTAACTGTTTTGTAGCCTTTGATTCAATTCTGTGAAACTGCATAGTAAAGATTAGCCTCGTAATGGGCATGGCATACCTTTGTTCTAGCAAGTGACCATGCCTTTTGCGAGCTAAGGTTGCAGCACTTTATTTTTCATCTGCATCGAGCTAACTTGGACCCTCCCTCCTTCATGTGAGGAGACATGGATGTGAACTTGTCAGGGCTTTTACCACTAGGGGGCTGTGTGAACACAATTTTTTGGCAACTTCTTGGCCCTTCACTGGTTCAAAAGGGCAAATGCGTTTCCGTGTACGATAAAATGTGACTCTGAAATAATTAACTAGATTTTTCTTATCTCTCCCCTTTGACAGAAAACGCATCAAATAATGGCTTAATTAGTCCTGTGAATTTTTTAGAATGACCATGAATTACTCAAAATTTTTGTTGGTCATGGTACCTGTACAAAAGCCCCCCAAATCCTAAAAAATGCAAAATCATTTTGAGTCATTGTCAGAGCCTGAAACATGCTCTCTACAGCTCAAGGTTTGAAACTAATCCTGATGAATTGGGGGCACTGCAAATCCTATCCAGAAGCTGATATGTATTATGCCTAATGAAGGTATCTGATGAATACCCAGAAAACAGAATGAAATTTCCACAGAAACACAGATAACGTTGAGATATATCCAACCAGTTTTTGTGACAACCTAGTTTTGATAATAATATAGATAATTTACCCTTCCCTCTTCCAACAGGCATAGGAAATGCACAAATAACAAGGACGACAAAAACTGGTAAAAAGCCTGGAAACTTTGTAATTCACAGGGACGTGCCATTCATTTACATTAAGAGTTTGCTGGGATTTTAGTCCATCAGAGACGCAGGAAAAAATCAAAAGTGCCAAACAGCTACCTATTTCATATACTTGGCCCATCTCCTCTTGATTCTTCTAAAGTGCCTGCTGGGTCATCGAGGTGTCCAGTCACACCAAGGGGGAGCACAAGGCAAAATGTCCTAGTATTTGTATTTCACGTCACCTGAAAAGCTCTCCTCATGTTCACTTTTTAAAGATCCAGTCCTAATCTTGTATTTAAACAGCGCCCGAGGAAGGGAGCCGATTTTGATAGCACTAATGACCCACACGAGGTATGACCAGATCGGCTTGGCTATCGGTACCTGTAGAGAAAGCGCGATAGCCTTCTGTCCATCTTCCCTTTGCCAAGCAACCCAAGCAAGGCATTAGGGTATCTACCACCCCCTCAACGCCGGGGGGGGGGACGGAGGGACGGGGCATGAGGGACAATCGGCTACAAACGGGGGCAAGGAAAGATTTCGCAGGGGAAGGCGCCACGAGGGGACTGGCGGTCCGCAGCCCTTCTCCCGCCGAGGCGCTGGCCGGGCAGAAAGGTCGCCGGCGCGGAGCGACAGGGAACGGCAACGCCCAGCCGCCCTGCCCGGCCGCCAGGCAGAGCCCCGAGGCGGGCGGTACGTGTGCGGCCGCGGGAGGGCGCGGAACGGCCCGGCCCTCCCCGCCCCGCCCCCCCATCGCGCGCGCTCCCTCAGGGCGCGAGCGGCGGCCGTTGTGTGCCTGCGCGCCGAGGGCTGCAGCCGCCTGCGTTTCCTCGGCGTCGCCGGGGCAGGGTTTCGCTCGGTTTGGCTCGGTGTCACACACAGATGTGACTCTTGTCTGTTCCCTGCAAACGTACGACCGTGACGGCTCACCTCCTCCCGCCTCCCTTCCCCCCCCCCCAACAAAAAAAACCCACCCTTTCGCAAAAATTTCTTCAGATCCCACATCGAGCCGCAGCCGCCGCAGCAGAGCCCCGGGAGCTGATGGAGCAATGGGTGGGAAGCGGGAAACCGGCACCACAAGCGAAAACTTTTCATCTGCCTAACTTTTCGCTTCCCTTCTAACGCTCTCCCCTCTCCCCCCTCCGGCTCCTTACCCCCTCCTCTGGGCTACGCTTCATTTTCCGCCGTGGCTCTCCCCCATCTCAGCCCTCCCTCCACCTTTCTCCTTGCCGCCTTTCTCGCTGGCTCCAGCGGCGCCTGGAGCCGATAAGGAAGAGGAGAAGCAGCGGGAGAGACTGCGGCCGCTGCGAGGAGGAACCGGGCAAAGCAGCGGGAAGGGGAAAGGGGGAAGAGGGGAGAGGGAGGCAGAGAGGGGCGGCCAGCCCCGCGCGGCGCCGCCGGCCGCCCTCACCACAAAGTTGGCGGCGGCCGCTGGGCGTTTTTGACAGCTGGGCGCGGGCGGCCTCTGCCGCAGCGCCCGTCTGGCACAGAAAGTGGGGGCTGGGGGGGGTGGGGCAGAGGGGGTTACTTTTTCGCCCCCCCAAGACGACTCTTTCCCCTTCCCTCTGCCTCCCTGTCTGCTGCCCTTGCCCGAGAGCGTGGGGTTAGGAGGAAGCGACGCTGCCCCCTCAGACCCGCTCGCAACCTCCCCCCGCCGCCTCCCCTTCCCCTTCCCCAGCCAAACAACCCAACAACAACAAACCAACCTGTGGAGGCTCTGACCCGAACTTGGGTCCCTCCTCCCATCACTTCCAGCTCTCCGCTGAAAGCTCTTTCTCTTTCTTTCTCTGTGCTGCTCGGGCTGAACTTTGGGGGCTGAAGTTTTGGAGGAGTCAGAGGGAGAGGGCGGAGGGAGAGAGAGAGACTCGCTACTGCTGCTTTTTT
>NW_010972590.1:45993-68493 GCF_000737465.1 Haliaeetus leucocephalus
GGGGGGGGGGAAGGCGCTGAGAGAGCCCAGAGGCAAAAGGAAGGGTACAGGCACTGCCGCTGAGAGGAGATCGAGAGACAGGGGGTGCACATGACAACCAGCATGCAGAGATGGTAAGAAGTTTCCAGCAGCCTTTCGTTTTCATTCTAGCCTTTACTTTGGTTTGATTTGATTAATAAATCGTGCAGTAACACAAGCAGCCCTGCTCGCTATCCGGTGTGTTTCAGCCTTCAAATAAAGCAGCCGGGCAAGGCGAAGGAGGATAATAAATAAATAAATCAGCCCTGTGCTGCGAGGATTGGGGGAAAAAATGACTAAGAGGCTGTGCTAAACTTTTAAGTGAGTTTGGGGGGTTGAAATGGGATGGCCACATGCTTTTTACCGCCTCCTTCCCTCCGCTAAAGATGAGGGGTTAGTGCGAAAAAAGTGCGTGCGTATGAGGGAGGGAGAATGAAGGTGGAGTGGGGTTGAATCGGACATACGGTGGTCTGATCTTTTTTGGACACCACCTTCTGCTCGGAAATGAGTAAGGTTTGCACACAATGTAAAGGTAACCTTTGAGAGCGGGGGAACGAGCTGTGTGTTTGCGTGTGAAACAACGCCTGAGGCAGGGAGGCAAAAGTGTAAATCCACCTTCCCTCCGTAACTCTTTTCTTTTTGTTGTGCATGTGCTTGCAGTTTGCACCTCTCCAATCAGCGGTTGTTAGCAGAACTTGCAGAGTTATGCTGATGCCCTAACTGTAAAAGGGAGGGGAGAGCCCCCCCAAACCAACTTTGAGCAAGTTTTTTGCTGCTTATTTCATGTGCTGTGCAAATGCACGTCTCCTTCACATCAGGGGTTTTGCAAAGCGGGGTTTGGGCTTTCAGAACCTCTTAATTTAAAAATTAAAAATCGAAATGACTGAGGACCTCATTTGACTGAAGTCCCGTTTGTCTGGGTTGTGATGTGAGGATAGGTTAAACAGCTGCAAAGTAAAAGCACATTTAGAGCCATGACTAAACTTAACATGCATAATGTAACTGTTCGTATTAACAAGTGGACTGACCTCAGTTAGTGATGAGCAGTGATCAGCCCATATTCAATGAACTAGCTTATTTTCAATCGCTGTTTGTCTACAGCCTTGCTTTCAGTCAGCCTTTGTCACCTTACTCCAGGGATGTTATATATCTGTCTTGTCTGCCTTGAATATACGTATGTGCGCACACACACATCCATGTGTGTATGTATGTATGTTTATATATGTGTGTATATGTACATACATACACATATGTATATATATACAGCACTCAAGCTATAGATACAGTGTATGCCTGTGTGCATGAAGGGAGAGCTTGAGATGGAGGTTTGTATTTTTCCTTTCTCTCTCTAACATGACATGTCTTGTTTCAGTGATCAAAGCCACAATTGGAGTGTAGGAGATGCAACTGTCAAATGTAGGCAACAATAAAAAATAAAATAAAAAAAAAAAAAAAGGAGGGGGAAAAAGCAGCAAGTGCCCAGGACTGTGGTTACAGTAATGCTGACAGAAATTAAAGTGGTTTTGAAAGCAGCATGCGATTTATGATGGTTTCCATTTACCCTAGAGTCAAGCTGTTGTAAAATTGATGCACAAAAGACATCATGTAATAATCCGGTGTACCCAGGATTAAAGTGGCAATGAGTGTCTTTTTGTGTGTATGTCTGGCCGACAGTTAAAATGGTTTGAAGCTATTTTTAAGTAAGAAATCAAAGCAGGATATTCCCTACTTCTTTTCTTAACCTGTATGTTAGCCGTGCATAGCAGTCATTGAAATATTTTTTAGTGGAATTGTGCTTTTATTTGTTATTATCTTCCCTTTCCCCTCTGTATTATAACCCATCTCCATAGCTGAATTTTAAAATGGGGTAGTGTTTTTGTCATAGTTTCAGAGTACAAATGTTCACAGTTTAATTACTGAGTTCATTTCAGACAGTAATATTTAATAAGCCTGATCAGCAGATCTGCACAAGAATACCAAGTTCCTGTAAAAGTATGTGGAACTTTCGTTGCCCTTAAAAATTGCAGGAATTTTTAATCTGAAATTTAATGGGGCATATGAGCTGTCTGATACACTGTAGTTTCATTTTAAGCTGTCCAGTATTAATGAACCATCTAGCTCTATGTATGTTCTGCTTTAAATTCCTAAAGCACATGAATTTTAAAATTTACTCACTACGTATTTCAAGTGATCCATCTTTACCTGATCCAGATGCAGGAAAATCTAAATGTAAATTATAAATTAATTTGTAACGAGCAAATTTTGAAATTCCTTTTAAGACTTGGGATTGGAAAATGTTCCTTAAGCACACATCTTATACACGTAACAGAAAAGCCCTTCCTTGGTACATTATTTTGTAAAAATACAACACTCTGACACTTCAGGGGAAAAAATTGACTAGATCTATGTCTTTAATCACATTGCATTTTTATTATTGAGGTATTTGTGAAAGACAAATTTCACATCCAAAATCACATACACATACAAATTCACATGACAAATCACATACAAAAAAGTATGTGATTACATTAATCAAAGTAAAGGAACAGACAAAAGCAGAGGTGGCTATTGCTGTATTAAAATGTAAGTGTTACAGTTTGAATTTTCTGGTGAGTTTTTGAGTTCAGTGCTTTACATAACATTTTGTCCTAATCTTGCTTGCTGTCAGAGATGTTTCATGGTTGTGCAATTGCTGCAGTCAAGAATGCCAATTTGCATTCCAGGAGTGTCATTTGATTACTTTTATCTGCACAGCTTGAAGACCAGCCCAGACCTCTCATTTCATCTTGCCATGTCACGAGTCAGTGCTGTGTCGTCTTTTCAAAAATCTGCCTGATTTAGACAAGAAAGAAAAGTACTTTCATGTTGCAGCCTCAGTCCCCTGCTAACTTGTCAGCAGCAGGATATGATTCACTTGGGCCCAGAAGAATGGTACAGAAACGAAGGTTAGGCGGTTCAATAAGCCCATGGACAGGTAGTATGTGACGTCCCAAGAGAGCTTAAGTTAATGAAGAACAGGTCTGCTTAGTTCTTCACACTCTGACCTGGTGCTGTCCCCACAGTTTTCTCATTTGATCTTTCCCAGCAAATTGATCTTTTCTAGTACTTTTTTGCCTTCCAAGTTAGTCCTTGTGGGACTGAAATTAGCAGAGCAACTTAAGTTGGATAATACAGCTGTTCAGAAAAGAAGAAATTGGACACTAGCTCATAAAGGGGGGGAGGGCAACGTAAGCTATTCTCTCTGTTGTTACTCAGAATCCTCCCTCCCTTTTTTTTTTTTTTTGTTTTATTTTAGAAAACTTCACAATAGCTGTATTACTTCGGAAGTTCGCTTTCTTTCTGTATGGATGGTCCATTGCACACTGCATTAAATGTGTATTGTTTAAATAAAACAAACATGCTTACAGCATAGACTGTAGGTTTGCTTTGGTATTTGTCAGTTGAACTTGCTTGTTAGAAATGATTTGCTAGTCGGTAATGAGGCTTTTACAGTTGTCGTAAGACATTTTAAGTATCAATTGCACATGCCAACTACATTATTTATAGCCTGCTAAATAACTGTAGTTCCATAGTATCCAATACTGAAATGCAGTGGAGATTAAACAATAAAAGCCATTACAAATGGTATGTGTAAATATTATGGTAGGTGAAAATACAGTCAGCAAATTACCACTGGCATTACTGGTTTTCTGGAAAACCAATGTATACAAACAAATTGGTTTTGAACTAAGACACTCTGTACTTAAAATCTGAGTTCTAAAATGGGGCTATGATATTATCTATCATTCTTTTTTACATTATTTTGCACTTAGTAATTGGAAAGTGGAATGGAGGTGTGTTTGTGTGTGTATTTCATGGCTAGCTTGTCAAACAATGTAAGATTTAAAACTAGAATTTGGTAAAGTGTAAGTTGGAAATAATTAAGAGGGGTTTTAGTATGCTGCATGATAATAAGCAGTATTTAACTTTCTGTATTTCATAGCAGATGTTCTCACATATTATCCATGTCCTTTCAAGTTGTAGAATTGAACACACTGCTGAATGAAAACAAGAATGCTTATTATGTAAGGGAAATACTGCTCTCGCTCACTCTCAGTAATGCTTTTGAAAATGGGAAGGAACTGTAAAGGATCATTGGTCAGTTAAGCTCCTCTGCAGAGCTAGAGGGAGCTTCATGATTTTATTAGGTATGCCATAGGTAAGAAAAAGGGGAACATATTCTGAATAAGGGAGGGCTGATTGCTAACATTTTGAGAGCCAAAGATCTAGAACTTAGACTTAAAAGTGGCTTTATTCTATGTTACATGTGCATGTATGTCAGTGGGATTTGTGGCTGAGGACAGATTCTTTGTCAATTTCAAGCAAAACAGAAATGACCAACAGCAAAGTAATTGCATTAAAACAAGTCCAAGTAAAACACTGGATTTTATAAAAAAACCCCACTTTTATATTTTTTCCCCTCAAAGATGGGAGTTTCTGGCAGTGTCCCTTTTCCTTTTGCACATTGGACACTGTCACCAGAATTTGAAGTCTTTTCTTCACTGAATATTGTTTAGTGGAAGAGTCCTGACTTTTAGTCTGCAGGTTTGCATGGGGCTTTTGATTTAATGATTTAATTTGATTTAATGTCCACTATTAGTATGTGTTAGGAAAAAAATGTGCATGTCTGGAAATAGAAAAAGTTTCCCATAAAATAGAGTATATCTGTCATTTTGGAAATGTGTATCACTTCCTAATCTAGCCAGGAATTTGTACTTAATTTAGAGGAATAGCATTTAACATGGCTTAATAAAAAGCATCTGTTTAAACCTTGTATTCTGTGTCAGTTTCATCCCACCTGAATTCTGACATATTTGTTCTAAAAACACATTGATCATAATTGCTGCTTAATAGTTATATGACAGCTTTTACAAGCATTACTTTGGACAAACTTATTTACCATTTAAGTAAATTATATAATCCAGTGAGATAAACTACTAGATTTGTCTCCTTTATCTCTTGCATAGTAGCTCTCATTATGTGCCGTGCTAGTAAAAGCCTTTATTTGTTGGTTATTAGAATCTCAGTACACTCAGGAGTTCTGCTGTAATTTAATGTGGTTGTTCAAAGAGGTTCTCTCATTTTAGAATCTTTCCATAGTACTTTCACCACATGTTATAAATATGTATATTTTATACTCCGGATACTTATGCAAATACTTTTTTTCTTATTCCAGGTAAATCAAGGTTTTTGAGAGAGAATTCTTTTCATCTGCAGCATCTATTTTAGTAGTTCTCTCTTGAAATACTTTATGTAAAACCTCACAAATTCATATAACTTAATCAGATTTGTTTCTGATTTGTTACTTCAGAGAGTTCTTTCTGTTTATTTTTAATTTTTTTTCATGGATTTAAAATGTTCTACTATGTACTTAAATCAGATTTTTGTAGTAAATTATAAAAAGCCAGAGAAGTTCTAAAAACATGCTGGGCATTGCAGTTGTTTTTTAATTATGAAAAACAGAATGTCCATAATGCTGATTCGTAAGTCACAAGCCAAAAGAAATCAAAATGCCATAAGCTAACCACTAAAAACTTTTAAAGTCACCATGGTCTGGTGCACTGTCTAGAAGTTTAGCTATGTTTTTGCAGCGTATACAATGGGTTACGTCTACAGTTCTGCTGCACGTAAAACTTAAGAAGCTAGGCCTGTTAGAATTCTTCAGCTACGGGGAAAGTTTTAGACTATATGCAAAGCATATTACGAACTGTTAATCAGCTGTAAATGAAGCTGAGTGTATGTGCAACACCCATCATGCTGTCAGCTGGAATCACACTGAATAAGTGTTGCAACTTTATCTTATTTGTCAAATATGTATTATTTTGAAACTTGTGATTTGTGCTTTTAGTCAATGCTTTTAAAAGCTGAATACAAAGATGTAACAGCAAACAAAAAACATTTTTCCCTTTTTGTGACCTGACATTTGCCAAAGTGCCCCATGCTGAAATTTCTTTTCAGTATCTTTTTTTCTTCCAAAGCCAGACATGTACCCAGACACAAAAGCCTCTGTGTATAGCAAGCTGTTTTAAATATTGTGACTCGACGATGTGCTGTCCTTTCTCTGCTTGAGCCAAGGATCTCTGCTCAGTGTCTGTGCATTACCAAGTCCCTTCTTTATTGTACCTCTTGTCAGCTATTCCTATTCATTTAACCTTTCATTAGTGTCTGTGCAGCTTCACTGTCTGGAATGGCAAGGAGAAACCTAAAGGCCTACTGTCACAGTTATTAGATTTCTCAGTTACATCCCAGCAACCATAAAGGAGTAAGAGTCAACACTATTGTCATGCATGCTGCTATCCTGGGGTGCAACTCTTCTGTGCATGTCAAGGACATGTGCCACATGTTGATAATGCATCCCAGGGATAAATGCACGACATGGGGGATAAACCAAGGCTGGCACTAATGGGCTTTGTAGGAGTTATTGCAAAGACAAACAGTTGTGAAGGCATTTTGCTTAAAAGGCCGAAGAGATGGACTTGCATTAAGTGTTGCCAAGGCTTGCTTGTGAGGTACTTGTCAATCATGTTAGTTTCATTTAAGTGCCATTTACAAGGAAAAAAAATGTTTTCTATGACTAGGAAATGTATTGCTTTTCCTTTTTTAAGCTGTCAGGATAAAGTCAACTTGAAGTAGTCGTTAATACTACACTTTAAGACTATTTTTTCTATTTACTCGTTTTTGGATCAAAACCTGCAAATCTTCCAAATTACTTGAAAAAAATTCTGCAAATATGAATTACAATGTATTTAAAACTATTCCTGTTAGCAAAGCTTCAAATTCACTCTCAGTGTTGTAAAAGCATTGACATAATCTTGTCTGAGGCATAAATTGGCTGAGAATATCTACGTGCATCTAAACAGTTTCTTCTACATTTGCCACCCAAAGAGCAAAAATTATTAGTTAGGACACAAATCCTTATTCTGCTGAGGCACATCTTCCATTTAGTCCAGTGCAACATTCAAATACACTTTGCTTCTAAAGTTCCTGTGAAGCCCATCTTACTTACTTACCCTCTTCACCAAATCCAACTGAACTCTGAGCTCTCTGTTTTTACAATAGTAAAAAATGCATGCTTATTCCTGACCTCTCTATAGTTGACCTTTTAGAATGCATCTTAATTACATTTTTATCAGTAGTATTATAACGATATGATACATAACTTCATATGACTTTCATAAGGATATTTTGGTGAAAACAAAATTAGACCTATAGATTTATGGTTGAATTATGATTTCATAACTCCCCTTAGTTCTGTGTAAATCATAAGAGTCTTATGTTGGTCCTATTCATAGCAAGGTTGAAAGTGGGAGTAAAGCCATTGAAATCAGTGGAGTTAAAGTTACGTGAAACTGTTGAATAAACTCTAGTCACCTCCTTTGCACTTTCGATGTGTCACACTAAGAGGATTTTAAAGATGGTAAATCTAGTGGGCTGCAGGAAAATTCTTAAAACTTCCTTGTTTTAGATGCACTGTTTAGATCAACATCTTCAAAAAGTGTGAGTGGTCATCATTTATTAATAGGAATTCTGGGCTTTTTAGTTTTTCTTTACATTTCTGGTATGAAAGAAGTGAAGCATGGCTGCACCTTTTTTTTCAGTTCAGAACATTGAAGACAAAGTGACCAGCAATGTAGTAGTTGATTATAGGAACAAGTGGCTCCAAAGAAAATTGTGCTTGAGAGAAAATTCAGCAAAAAAAACCTTTTTATTTTTCATGTTCAAACACTGGAAATATTTGTAAGGCTGATACTGAATTCCACTTCCCTCAAATTAAAAGAGAAGCTCTTATATTTTGTGATTTGAATTAGACAAATATTTAAATGGAACAAAATCTTCAGACATGAGCTGGAACAAATGTAGTAGTGCCACTTAGTTTAAAACATCCTTTCATTACTAGACTGATACTAGCTTTGATGAATCTAAAACTTACTACATGGTTTCCAAATCAAAGATGAAAGGGCCAGTTAGGAATCAAATAAATTTTCCTGTTGAAATGTAGCATTTGACATTTAGAAAGATGTGCTCAGCATGATGAACCACTTCTCTTTACTGCAACTAGCCGGTGATTTTTGCAATAAAACTACTTTGAAATTGAATTGAGGTATAATAAACTTAAGGTAAATTAATTTGGAAGTCATGATTAGTGACATTTTTGAACTAAGGGAAATATTTCCCTGAAAGTGCTTTTTCTTTTTTCCTTTATTGTTAATACATGCCAATTTTCATTGCTAAGTCATTACTTCGGTAGTTGTTTTGATAGACTCTTACTGGTCTAACTCCATTGGCTTTGTTGTGGCAGTGTGCCAGTTTTATTAAAGACAGGTTTTGTTACTCACCTCACTGTGAAGTTGCCGGTATATTCCTAGTACTAATCAAACAGGCATATACCCCATTTGTATCTTTGAACAGTTTATTATGTACAGTAATTTATAGTCTACAGTACAGTTGGGCAGTGCTTTTGTACTGATCTGATGCCAATTATATGTTGCTGAAAGCCCACTGATAATACTTAACCTTCCAGAATGAGATTCTGTGCAGAATGCTAGGGAGCATCGTGGAAAATATTTTGCTGTTCTGCTGAACATGCTAAGAATTAGTAAAAATTAGTAAATATGACTTAAGTAATAGTGAAAACTTAAAGCTTTCTTCTGTGTTAGGGCATGACCAAATTTCAGTTAGCAGCTGTATTTTGAGTTGGCTTTTGAAGATACCTTGTTTCTAATGTCCCATACAATATGCCTGATCAAAATAAATGACGCTACAAACCAGTTGGCTAAGTGATTGTATAAGCTATTTGAAGAGGCTGAGGAATTTATGTTCTTTAGTACACAAACTGGCATTAAGATTTTCTCCACACTTTGGTGCAAATATTGAAAAGCAATGTGTGAAATTGCATATGTTATGTAACTAAAGGCTTCTGAGGGATTTTAAGTCTGAGCTGATATAATTCACGTGGCAAGACAGCAAGAAAGCTAAGTAGGAACAGGAAGCAATAGCAGATAAGTGATGTGTGTTTTAAAGGTTTCTACTCCTTTACTTAAACTGTGCTTCTTTTTTAACTTTTGCCTTTGGAATGTAAGTTATAATCTTCTCTATTTCCTCTTATCCACATGTAACTTGTACTACTTTGCATGTTAGCAGTGAGTCTCATTTATCAGCTGATATATTTAAATGATTTATGATATAAAATGATTATTCCATAAGCAAGAAGTTGTTCAATTGCTAAGTGGAGACTCAGAGAGGATGCAGATACGCATCCTTTTTTGTTGCTTTTTGGAATGCTGTTGGCAGTATGAGGGCAGCAAGGGTGGGAGTGAGCTACTTGGTTCTTCATGGGTTGGCTTGGTGGTCAGAAAGTGGCAAGAAGCTCTTCACCATCTCCTGCTAGTTGATAGCTTTCATGAATACTGTAGTAGTAGTCTTTTGATTACGAAGAAGAGGAAAAAGTCTCTGTGGTGCTGGTGATGGCAGGGAAGGAGGTGGGTGAGGATGATAGTGTAACGTTGAAAGAGCTTGAACAGGCTTGCATCTCTAGTCACCATAGAGGAAGGGCAAGAGGCTTGCTTCTTTCCTACTCTGCACACCTTTCTGGTCTCTCACATAACGTGTGTGGAATTTCATAGCCCTTTTCCTATTAAATGGTTCACAGGTGTGGGCAGTGTGGTTGGATGAGTTTTGCATAATGTGTAAGTTCTGCGCAGCATTTGGAAGTCACTGGGCCTATATAGAAAGTTTGTGGGTGTGTTAGATAAACCTGTGGAACATAGAGGCAGTTACTGTCTTCCCACTGTCAAACAGTAAGCGTCAAAAAAAAATCACTCTTCTCATGCAGTTTTTGCCAGACCCATGAAGAATCTAATCACAGCAGACTGAACGGTTGCAAGAGAGAAACTTGCTGAGTGGTGAAATCAAGAGAACTGCTCTTGTCCTCACCATTACGGATTTAAGCCTGAAGGATGTGACATGATACTATTCACCTCCAGACTTCAATTTTAAATGTAATTGGTTTTCAAGATTGTTTTTGCTCTTGTGGTGATAAGTTTATAATAAAGCAACACAAATTTAGCCTCATAACAAGCAAAATATGCATGTTCCTTTTGTTTTACATATTGCAAGAATGATTTTGATTTAATGTGCTTTTTAAAATATATATCAGTGGCATGTATGGAAAGATGAACTACAGATGTAGTGGAGGAAAAAAACTTTCAGAAATTCTGCTGCAGCCTCCCTGTGTGGGGGTATGTGTGTGTATGTATGTATATATACAATATATTACAGTATATACATAGACAATATGTACGTCCTTATAAATGCATTAACTGTAATATACACATGCATACATACACCTACATACATAGTACGCACATAGTACATGCATGCATCCATATAAATGGGGGGGGGTTTTATATATATGTATAAAGGTTTTTCTGGACAGGCATCTTCATTACCAAGAAGGCTTTTTGGGCAGTCTGGTTCTTGAGTAAGATGTAGATCAATCCTAAAAGGTGTCCGTGAAAATTGGTGCACTGCTAGAAGGGAAACCAAACTTTGTACCTTGCTTTAGTCTTAGGAGAACATTTTAGGAAATACTAGTTTCTGTTCGGAGTTTTGTATTTCTTATTCTATCTTCATTATTCTACAGCTTTCTTGTCTGTTCTGTATATTATAAAGCCTCTTTCTCAACATTCTCATGCAATCTGCAGTGTTTCCTTTGAGAAATATATTGTTATCTTATTCTGTGATTTGAATATGTTTCCATAAGCATTACTTAAACCAAAGCCAGTATTGTGAACCTGTGTCTTATAAATATATTACAGTAATGATAATGTGATCTGCTAATAATCAGGCCTCTGATACCTCTCTAATTCTGGGAACTAAAGATGACCATGCCAGCTCTTGTGGCTATTTTCCCTGGAAAAGCAGTGTAGGATTAGATTTGTAGAAGAATCCTTGCATTTTTCTTCTAAATTAGGATCTCCTCTCCTTTAAGAGTCTGATGACTTCCATTTATGATGACAATATTGCATGAAAGGCACGACACTATGCCTTTTGTCATACATTATAAAAAAAGAATGATCAAAAATGGTCTGGCATTTCACTGGCTTGCAAAAGAGGATTTTCAATCCATTTGTCTTGGGTTCTATTGCTGTTATAATGTACACTGAAGTATATTGTGATTATATTATGGGAGTGTTTTCACAGTGTGCAGGCTTAGTTATGTTATAGAAAGTATCTCTGTATTTTCTGTGAAAAAGCTTCAGGACTGTGAAGATTTTAGGAACCTGCTGTTCCTAGTAAGATAGTCTTCGGAAAATAACTGTTTATAACTGAGGCTACTCATAAAATAATGGGAAATATCGGGTGTTGGCAAAATGTGGTGCCAGGGTGGGAAAAAGCACAGAAAACTTCATAAATTATGTAAAGATTAATGGAAGCTTAGTTGAAATTAAATCATGTTACTTAGCAGATAACTTTTTTTACTACCATTCATGTAATTGCAGTGTTACCAGTCACTGAGATAGGTATGCAGAATTGCTGAGTCCGGTATAAACAGACACAGGTCCTGTTTAACATGGTTTCAGACAAGGTAGAAGTTGGTGCATTTGAGGCATTAGATAGTTTCATTGGAAGTACTAGATGTTTTGTTAACAGGGTTTGCACTGTACTCATTGCTGGCCTTTGGTACTTAAAAACCTCCCAGTTAACTAGTGTATTGAAATTTCATCCCAGGATGTCAAGAAAATGTGTTACAATCTGGAATCATAGGCCAAAGCCAGATAGCATTCTAGGACATTTCTCGAATAGAAACATGGGATATGTGTGGCGGTTCAGGATGGAGTGAACAAACTTCATTTGCAGTTTATTTACAATGAGCTGATGGAACAGATCCTCTCTCATCAAAGCAGTCAGTACCAGATCTCACATTGACTTCAAAAAAACTGACATTTTAAGTTCCTGGTTCTTGTGGGTATACCTGCTGAAGACTGTTACTGCAGGGTAACCTTAAATAGGAATTTACAGCTTGTCAGCTAATTTGCACTGTCCTGATCATATGTAGTTTACTTCACTTTCAGTGTTGGCAAAGCTACACGACATGTGCTGCAAGCTAATTGATACACTGTGAATCTGTATCCTGATGACCTGATGATTTCTTCTTTGTGTAGTTGTTTTCTAATAGTTCATGGTTTTTTTGCCTTTGGCTTTCATGAGCTTGATGTCCAGTCATAATTACCAGAGCCAGAAAATGGTAGGGCTGTGGTATTAACACTTTGCTCTGAAGGGATCATGGGAATTTGAATCACGGCATATATTCAAGAGGGTTTTTTAATGTCTTATGCTAAAGACAACCACTCCATGAATGGTATCTGAGTCACCATGCTAGTTATCCAAAATCTCATAGAACTGAGGAAGAAACATTGTCTGGAAAAGAAGTCCAGTCATGCTTCTAAAGTAGCGACTGAAAGAGTAGAACTGAGGGGGGGGCACAATTTTATTATAAGTGATAGTTGCAGAGTTAACAAAACCCACAACCGAATACATATCAGTAAATGTGTGGTCTGCATAATATTATCATCTGTAGCAGGTAGTCATATGTTGATTGTGAAGGATGGAAATGTGGGTAATAATGTAATTATGTGGTATACTGTAATGTTCTCAAAATACAAGTCTGTCTTAAATAGAGCAAAATCTATGGATAAACTCCACAGAATCCTAGAATCATAGAATACCAGTTTGGAAGGGACCTCAAGGATCATCTGGCCCAACCCTGGCAAAAACGCGATCTAGTTGATAACTACAATGCACATGTAGAGCTCTATAGGATTAATTGTTGTTCTGAGGTGGATTGTAACTCTGGAGTGCAGTAAATGGTAGTATCTTTGTGTTTATTCATACTAGCGTTACACTTTAACTTATTTACAGCACTTGAAATGCACTAGTGCCTTTTGCATGCAGGATCAATGCCCACAAAGTATGCAAGATGAAGTCTTCCCTTTTCTTTAGGTGAAGGTAGTTTTCTAAATGTATTGTGTTTGTGAGACTGGGAGAAGTAGGGGTGTAGTTTCTGAGGCAGGCACAATTTAGACAAGGGTAACACAGGTTGATATTTTTGAGGCGTATGCAGATGCTGTCAACTTTGTTTCTTTCTTCCCCAAGATTACATTATTTTTCTTCCTGCTGTGTTCATAAACTGAACTAATGCTGAATGTGGCCCACCCTGCTACTATGCAGGTTGTTAAGCAGGCTGCTTCTGGGGTGATGTTAAAGTTACTGGGTTTAACTGAGGAAGACTTAAATGGTTTACTCATGAGTGCCATGTTAGCCCTATTACCACAGTTGTAATCAACAAACAAACACTTAACTCTTTCAGCTTAAGAGGGAATAGACATCTGGTGCTGTGTGTTCTTCATGGGAAGCCCTGTCTTTGGAAAATTTATTTCTTCCCTCATACAAACATAGTGTGTGACATCACAGGCACACTCTTTCCAAGTGTTCGGCAAGGGCCATGTTTTTTGTTAAGTATCTGAAGGAGGAAAAAGAGGGTTGTAGTCAGATTTTGTCTAGATGGGACGTTGTATACACCGACAGAAGAAATATTTCTGCCAACAGTGCTATGTCATCTCTCTAAGTAATGTTAGCTAAGTTGATGGAGGTAGCATTACTGTTTGGAAAGGCAGTGTATATTTTTTGTTTTAAATTTGTCAAAGAGTGTGAAATCAAAGAAGTTATACTGTTAACTTTTATAAGATAGGTACCAAAATTAAAGTATCCGGTTTGTTTGTGTATCAAGAATATGTAAGCTGTTTTCTAAACACTTGAACCCCCCCAAAATTACTGCTGTGTCTTACAGAAATAGTAGCTTCATAAATTTCAGCCTGGAAAAGCCTATTAATGATGATAAGTTACAGCATACTTTCCAAGATAGCTGCCCCACAAATCTATGTACTCAGAATTTCATTTACAGAGACAATGTCAATGTTTCTTGTTACAGAAAACTGGGAGCACAGGACTTCCTCTTGAAAAAATGACTTTAAATGTACTTCTTTGTAGGGAAGATGGCAGAGCAAGGAGACCCTTTCAAACATCTGAGAAAGCTTATTTAGACTAGTTGAAGTCTAATTCTTTCTATAGAATGAAACAAGACATCCATAAGGTTAATCCTTGTGGACATTCCCATTATATCTCATTTGGTGTCTTTTTGGTTTCTTAAATGAAAGCATTTAGAAACTAGATACCTAACTGAACTGCTCAGAGTTCACTTATTCTGAATTTAGTCCTAAAGGCCCTTCCAGGGGCTATCGGTTGAAGACATGTTGATGATATGTCTTTGACACTAATGTTCTTTTTTTTCTAATGCCAAGATAAGTACTACTTGTATAATCCTTGCCTAATTTATTTTAGAATTGATAGAATTTGGTGTTTTATCCGAGACTTAAGATCCCATGCCCAGAGTCATTAAAGAAATCTTCTTTGATTTATATAAATGTTTTGTCATAATGTAGTCTTTAGGGAAGAATTACACCCTTTCACTAAAAGAAAAGCAACCATTCAAAGGATTGAGTTTCTTTTTCTTAATTTGTAATATAGCCCATTTTGGTGCTGCAGGGCAATATTTTTTTTTCTCCAGCTTATGAAGGGTGTTTCAGCTGAATATGCTCATACCTTTAAAAATCATTTGGTGTGAGAACTTTTTAAGTTAGAGGGTGGTTTTGTTTTGGTTTTTCTTTTTTTTTTTCCCCCTATAATACAGTATACCCTGCCTTTGAGCTTTCAATTTAAGTCTCCTGTCATATACTGCCAAAAAGTTTGTTCAGAGCTCTGTCTGTGTTGAAACATGTATGCCTGTCCCAGTGTCATAACTAATTATATACCTTGTATACTTACTTCTAGTAATTGGAAAGTAGACCTACCGCAGGATAAGTTTTAGTATTAGATTGTATCTTGGGGACATGTTACAGAAATCAAGTTTCCACCAAGCAGCAACTTGAATTTGTAAACAGATATTAGTATTTTAAGTGCATCATCTCATGATTGTTTCTCGACATCTGTGTGTGTTTGTTTTAAACTTGGGGAGAGGGTATTTCTGAACTGTACCTCTGCATGCATAGTAATTATAACCTACTTCTCTTCAACCGCAGTATTCTGAAGTGTCTGTTGTCTCCACTTGAAATGAAGGCCTCTTGTTGCCATACTGTCTTTCTGCAGATTTTGTTTGGTGGTTCAAAACTTCCCAAAAATGTGTCTGTGTACATTGCCCAGCTAGGTTCTGCTTGGCTGCAATGCTGTTTTCAGTTCCTTACTTTAACAAAAGAAAAAAAAACAGGAGAGAGACTGGCATTTTGATCAGGGAAAAAGCATAAAAGAGTTAAAAGGGAAAAGCAACACTCCTTTCATCTTTTTCTTTGCAGCATCCTTTGCTTGTGTTTTGTGAGTGTGTATATATACATACATATGTGTTGGTGTATCTATAAATTTTCCTAGGTACATGCAGAAAGAGAGAAGGAGCCTTGTGGTTATGTGTAAAGTTTTACTTTGCGTGCTCACAGCTAGGCTAGCAAACAATGACTTATACGCACCAGCATGTATAAAATATGTGCTCCTTGTCCATGCCTGTTGAATTAACACTTTGCCAGTCTTAAGTCTCAGAGCTTCACGTCTTGTCACAATTAAAGTCTTAGGACTGAGCATTTAATGCTAATGATAGATTACAGTATTGTCAGGATGTATTCTGATTTTGGTCTTTGTTGAATTACGAGACCACACTTTCATGGGAGTTGCATGGCTGCTTGCTGTTATGCATTAAAAACTGTTAATTTCATAAACTATTTATCGTTTTACTAAAACTACAACAGTAGTGCTTGGATTTCTCCTAAAGGCATATTTATTTTTTTTAGATAAAATAGAAAAGTATGGATGTATCTATGATAATGATGATAGTTTTACAGGGAAAATTATTTTTTTATTTGTTTGATAAGGAAACAAGTGCTTGTCTCTCATGAAGCTTCAGGTATTTTCTATTTTTCTAATTAAAGGTTTTTTAGGTAACTTACTGGTCATGTAAGTTTCTGTGTTATCTGTTAGTTTCTGTCTTCAGAAAGCAGCATGATATTTTCAAATGAGTTTGTTACTTTGTGGCATCTTCAAAATTAATATGTATTAAATCACTTACTTTGAAAGTTTTTGATAACAAAATGTATTTTTTAAGCAGTTCCAGTGTCTTGTCAGGCAATTTTATCTTCCACTTTCCTCTCCACAATAGGCATTTCTTAGAAGGTCCAGGGCAGGAGAAGACTGGGTCAGCCTGACCAGGGAAAGTATAATGCTGTCCCACATTCAAGTTTTATATGGTTGCAGAACTGATTTAATATTGCTTGCTAGGAAAGATGACTGTACTGCATGTAAGATCTTTAAGTGTTTTTTAAACTTCAGTTTTCTTTTTCAAAGATAGGCAAAAATCTATTCTAATTTCTTAAGAAAAATAAAGGATTATTTACCAATACAAAAGAACACACTTCATATACAGGGTGGGGTTTTTTTAACACCTACCTTGTATGAACTTAAGTAATTTTATTCTCTTTCTTTCTTTTCTGTTCTTACAACTCTCCACTCATGCATGGATTTGAAACACTTAACAGGAAACTAAGCCGGCTATGTGAAACAAGCACATCTTACTCTGTCACTGGGGAGGAAAGGAGGCTGAGTATCTTCCTATACAGCAGTCTGGGGAATTCATCTTCTGTATCTATCGTTCATTCTTCTCCTCTTTGATACCTTTTTTTAATCTTGTTTGCTGTAAAGGAAGAAGACAGTTTTGTCCCTATCCTTCAGTCACTTTGGATGTGACTGTTCTAGCCTTCTTTCAGCCAGATGAGGTATTTATGGTTTTCTGCTTCTCCCTAAGCTTCTGATTTTTAAATCCATCGTTCCTCTGGAAACCTTATCTCAAGGTTTCCAGAGCAGTAGCAGAGAGAAACTGACATGAGAATTTTCACTTCTGGTCACAGAAGTCTTAGTTGTCAATGAAAACAAAACTACAAGCAGTAGCAGAGGGCCATGGAGCTATCAGTCCAAAGGGTCAGATAGATTCTGCATTGCTTCCATTCATTCCGTGTTTGAGAGGCCTGTTGTGCCACAAGGACTAAAATTTGAAGTACAAGCTCCAGTTTTTCAAGTCCTGGCAATTACTGTTTATCAAGGTTTCTGTATAGAGAATTAGAATGTAAGTTGACCAGCCCAGTAAAGGAGAATGAGACAGTTAATAGCAGTATTGGTAAAGTAAATGTTATTTGACAATAACAGAAACCCTTGTATCAGTAAACTAATTGCTAGTTGACAGGAACATAAAACTATTAGACTATCTAAAATAACTAGAGAAATGCTGCCTGGGAAAAAAATTACTTTTCTTCCATGTAAAAAAACCCCACATGGCAGTAGAAGAAAGTTTGGTGGAGTTCTTTGTAACATGTAGCTGAACATAATACCAGATTTATTTTGTCATTGTTCATGTGGTAGACCTTGGCACAGTTACATTACACAAATGTTTAGATTATAAAAACAAAGAGTTGATAATATCCATTATTGCGATAAAAAATACAAAGCTTTCCCTTCTTTAGCTACTGCAATGGTAATTAGTAAGCAGTGCAGTAATTGCCAATTCTTCTGGAGTACCTTTTCTTAGGGGAGAGTAAGGCAAGATCCTCTATGGAAAAGAGAACTCAGTTTAATTTGCACAAATATGGCTTGATTTTGAGGTAAGTATGTGTAAACGATGCAGAAATGGATTCAGCTATGAGAAATGGGATTGACTTTTGAGTTGTGGGTATATTCTGTGTCTTAGTTCTGGAGTTATGAGCTTAGAAGAACGAAAGGAGGTTTTGGAGCACTGGTCTTGTGAATATGGTGCAAACAGAAAAATACAGATGTGTTTTACCAGTATTTATTCAGTCTGCTGCTGGTTTCTTTCTGTCATCTGTTGTCTCAGTTTTAAGCTTCCAAACAACTTTTGATACACACACAGAAAACTTCTCCTATGTGTCAGCATCTTTTCTGAAGGTAACTGTATTGCTTTACATTTTACTCCCCTTATTGATTCAATTTTTAAAGCAAGTTTTTTATAGTTTTTTGAATGTTTTGTAACACATACAAAAAAAGTAGTAAAACATCGAAACATCCTGTTTGATGACATCTTACTTATCATTGTGTATTTACTGTGTATAAATACCAGAGGATATAAGATCTGCATCTAATGTACATGAAAAAAACTGAATGGGAAAAACTCAAAGACCTCTGTGTATGGCAGTGCTGTTGTCTTTTGCTAGTATGCAACATATTGAGTTATGTCTCTTGGGAAGACACCATTTTTAAGCTCCACAAAGTTGAATTACTTTTGTTGTGCAAAAATCCCTAAAAACAAAATCCCATCAAACCAGACCCCCAGCATCTGGTTTTCATCTGCTCCGACTGTATCAAGAGGAAACAATCCCATGTAGATGAAGAGTTGTATTCACCATGAGTTAGGTCCCTAGTGTGTTTGCAAGAGTTGAAAGAACCACTGTCCAGAACTCGGAGGAACACTTGTCTGACACAATTACTGAATTTAACTTTTTTTGGTTTTCTAGTGTCACATTTGTATTTCCCTCATTTTTCAAGAGCTTTGTTGAAGCTAAAAGGATGGTTTTTTATCCAGAATCATACACAGGGAGGTTATGCTTTCATAAAAGAAGAGTGCTGTATGTTATTTCATGCATATCAGTAGTCTCTCAAGGGGAGAGTGTGGGTCTGATCCTCTCCATTAATACTTGTTCCCCTTTCCCATTCCCACAAATGCCTGCCAGACCTGTGATACAGTAACAAAAATTCAGTTGTGAACAGACTCAGAAACATGATTGGTGCTGTCTGGACTGGAAAGGAAGGATTCCAGAAACATGATAGATGGTAAGATGAAGCCCTTCCCCAGTGCGAAATGAAGTCCGTGCCTAATTTGGAGATAACAAAACATCTGGTTCCGTGAGTGATCAGACTTACTCTGAAGATCTGCAGAGGAGTATGATATGTCTTTTTCATATTTAGTATTTTGGAGTGCGTGAACTCCAGCTGCATCCCCTCTGATAAATGATGAGCTGTGAGAGAGAGATGAGCAAACTTCAGGTGTCTGTAAGCAAGAGGCAGCAGGAACAAACCAAATTAGTGACATAGAGCATCTAATGGATTTATTTTAAATGAAAAAGTGCTTCTCTGAAGCCTTGATATTTATATTGGTGGGAAATGAACCATAGTAAATTCAACAGGTGCAGGCAGGAGCAAGTGTCTTCACTGGTTTGAGAAAAAGAATAGAGTTTGAATTAGAGTGAATCAAAAACAAAGCAATCCAACAACTAAATAATCCATCAGTCCTTAACATTGCCCCTAAATCAATGTAAAATACTGTAAAATACTGTATTGTGGCAGATTTTGTGTCAGGGCATTAATATGAATACAGATTTGTCTCCCTGACTTCAACAGGGATTTGTATCTGTCCTGAGAACTTTGGCAAGCTGTGCCCTGTATGAGGTACCTTCATATAGCTTGCATATGCTTATTGTGCTTTATGATCCTCTGTTTTCAGTAATGCCTGATCTGGGCATGTTGACTTTTTTCAGAAGATGTCGGTCAGATGAATATTACTGGTTGAACTGAATCCCATGTGGAAAAAGGACTTTTAGCACACAGATTTATAAGATGTATCCATCTTCGCAGTTGGTCTAATTGACTTCATTGTACGAATGCAGACTTTATCAGCTGAGGCCGTGGTTTTCCCTACATGAAAATGTTTCCTTCACTAGATGGAGTCTTAGTTAGGAGGAGCATTTGTGTTCTCTTGAGCCCCAATGCATGCTGAAATGCTTCTTCTGAACTCTTAATTAAAATAGGTGGTTTATTTGAAGCATGATTTGTCTTACTCCACTGTCCTGACTAAACCTTGAATCAATCAGTCTTTATGATTGTATTGAATAGTAAATGTATGAGTGCCAAAACTGGACAGAGCAAAGAAAGGTAGGTTGTCTGCAGAATGTTTGTACAAAGCAACTGAAATTCTTCCCAGCATTCTATACATTATCTGAAAACTACCTTCAGTTAGGTGAAAATGCTTAGAAAATGACTTTTGAATAATAAACCTTAGTTTTGTGAAGAAGATGGCAGTTCTTGAGGTTACAAAAACATGCTCAAGTATAACATAAGGTTAGTTAACAGTCTGGGACTGGGTCTTGAAGTTACTTAGAAGCATTAGTTCATATTGATCCTACTTCGCTAAGTGAAGACTTTGCCGTTGCTTGTTGTAGTTAGAAATCATTACCAATAATGGCTGTGCTGGATATTGAGAAATGCTTAGTCAAAATAATGCAACCTAGGTAGATGTGTTCTGTGAATTGTTTATGAAGGACTAAATAGCCCAACTGCAAAATGATGCCTCGCACTTCCTTGTCCTATGTTCAGTCCATGAGGTGGTTATTACATTTGTTGATTTGATGAGTTAACATTGGCTAAGGGGCAAACTCCCACCCAGCTGCTCACTTTTCTCTTCACTCCTGACTCCTCTACTCCCTTCAAGCAGTGCAGAGGAATGTGGAATGGGAGGTCAGTCCATAACAGCTCCTCTCTGCTGCTCCTTCCTCCTCACACTCTTTCCCTGCTCCAGCATGGAGCCTTTCATGGGCTGCAGACCTTCAGGAAAAATCTGCTCTGGGCTGGGCTCTCCATGGGCCACAGTTCCTTCAAGGAATATCCACCTGCTCTGGTGTGAGATCCTCCACAGGCTGTAGTATGGACCTCTGTTTTAGCATGGTCTTCTCCGTAGGCTGAAGGTGGATCTGGTGCCAGGAGCACCTCCTCCACCTCCTTCTCTGAACTTGGTGTTCACACTGCTTTTTCTTGGCCTTTTTGCCACCCCGCCCCCTCCCCCCCCAGTTCAGTGTGTTTTGCCTTTTCTTAAATATGTTTTCCCTGAGGCACCAGCATCTTGGCTTGGGGGCTCACCTGTGTCCTGCAGTGGGTCCACTGGAGCCAGCTATGTCCAGCATGGGGCAGGCCCTGGCCTCTTCTCACAGAGGCCACCCCTGCAGACCACCCATTGTGAACACGTTGACACCTACATCAGCACAGTTGAATAAGACTATATGACAGTACTTTGCTTCAAATTAAGATTACTTTTTACTTGTGCCTTATGTTTACTTTTAAGATTGAGAGTTTATGAACTATTACTGTTTTGTGGTGGTGGTATATATGAGTTGTTTGGGGCTTTTTTGCTTAACTTCTGAGTCATTCCTTAAGTGATTTATAGATTGGCTGCCCACACCAATTAACATGGAGGGAATCTAATTTATTCCACAGAAAAAGTGTATTTTTTTGTTCTGTAACCATTTCGATATTAGGCTATGTGTGCAGCCAGTCATGTGCGTTAAGTAACAAGGTTTGTGGAGGCATGGTTTGCAACAATACGAGTCCTCACTTAGGACTTGGTTCAGTCAATCACTGGAGTAGACACTCCAAGTGTAAGCATAGTCCCATTTCTACCAAGCATAACAATTATCTGATTATAAGCAGCAGAACTATTTAGTGTTACTATTTTAACTGTTGTACTGAATGTAGGTCCTAAATGAAGAAAAATTCCATGCTTAGAATCCAGTACCCCTGATAATACGGAAAATGATGTGGTTCATTCCTATCTTACAGAATATAGGACTCTGACCCATTAGTGCTGCATTGTATCTAGGGCCTTAAGGTCCTGTTACCGTGATTATAATTTAACATAAAACATGCTAAGCTAAAAAAGTCATAAGACAGTTTTTTTGTTGTTGTTGTTCTTTTTGAGTTAGGTGTTTTTTCTCAGATTGTCATTAACTGTTACAATTCTGTGTTCTTTTACACTGCTTGGCTTGCTGTTTGGCGGTGTTATATTTTGCTGTATTTGCTTGGAAGGCAAAGAGTTTCCTACGAATGGCGAATTTTTGGCTGTTTTCAGTCCTTTCCCAATGAGGTCCCCTTGCATGGAAGATTATGTGGAGAGATCCGTGGTGATGCAACTTTGTCTTCTTGCCATACATCTCTCCAGTTTATTAGTTCTCTCGTTGTCTGGGTAATACTGTTAAACTATGTATAAATAAGGAAAGAGGGAACCTGGTGAAGATTTACGAGTTTGCTGCTTATTGAGGCTAGTCCACCATGACTTTCATTATTGCTGACTGGTAATGTTTATTTGCTGATATCTGAGGCAATTACAAAATTTTTTGAACCTCTTCATGTCAGCCATCTTAGGAAGTGCCACCATGTCATCTTCTCTCTCCAGTTAATTAAAATGTCAAGTTTTGAAGCCTGCTTCATTTAACCAAACAAGCGCTGTGAATTGTTTGCAGTTAGGCACTTTGTAAGTGCAATTATCTCTAATTAACTGAATTCTGTTTCCTATAG
>NW_010972590.1:70993-88493 GCF_000737465.1 Haliaeetus leucocephalus
ATTCCATTATGATGAAATTTGTGCCAGATTTTATACTTGATTAGTAAGCACTGTAACACTGAAGAGAATATGTGGATTACAATACGTTGTCTAAGATCATGACGGGAGTTATAAATACGTACACGTTGCCATAAATTTAGAAGCGGTCCTTAAAAATATTTGGTATTGTTAAATCTTTGTAGCAGTAGCAATATTACCAAACACCAGTGCCTGTGACAGCAGGGACATTCTTGCCATAAAGCACCACTTACCCATCATTAGCATGTTGGCAGTCCAGTCTATTTCTAAATCTTGTGTTGGTGTTGAATTAATTTACGAGTTCTGAGTGTAGCTACATGCAGAAAGAGTGTGTGCATTTATAATTGCATGCACTATGTTGAAATCCCATGGTGCTGTATTCAAAGTGAAAATTAGAGAGATAAAGGGTTTTGTTTAATTATTTGGAGGCTGTCTGATTGCTTTTAAATTAGGGGAAATATGACAGACAGTGACATGCAGAAGGAAATGGAAGAAAATAGAACAGAACCTTGATTATAAAGCAAATTATTTTCTGCTTTCTTCATTAGTACTGGAGATGGTTTTTCTCCATCTTACACATTCCATTTGCATGGTTACTGTTGAGACTGGTCACCAAGACTGCTTGAAATACCTGCCCTCAGGAGGGCTCTAAGGGACACAGAAAGGTCACATAATTAGACCTGATTTTAATTCATAGAGACCTGTTTGTCACTGTCTCTTTATGTTTCTGCTAGTTACACGTTATTAACTGGAGTGAATTTTAGGACCTAAATGAGATACTTAAGTATGTAATATGCAGAGGCTGAACTCAAGTTAGAATGCTGAGGATAGTTATACAATTATGTTTCCCTCACCAGATGTAACTTTGCAGTAATTAAATCTAATGAAATTTAAGTATTGTAGTCAGTGTTTTGGTAGCTATTTCCAAGTCCTATTGGTAATATCACTTAAATCATGGTAATTAATGCCAGTTACCTGGGAAATTTAATAAACAGAAATAAGGTGCTATACTAACCCTTATTTTAAAAAAAGCTAGATCAAACAATTACACTACAATCAAGCCATTTCTATTTTCATTCCTGCCAGGGATATTTTGTTATAATTATGTCATCACTGGAAGTTTTTTTTTTTTCCTTTCCTTTCCTCCAAGCGATATAATCTTTTTCTTCATATTTAGACTTCAGCTTTCCCTCTGCATTTCACTGCTTGCTTTGGAACGTACTTTTAACTTTGGGCTGTTCAGCTGTGGACTTCTGTAGAAGTTGGTGAGGAGAGGATACTTATTTGGAAACAGTCCTCCTTTCCCTTGAATATCTAGAAAAAAGGATTCTGTTGTAATATGCCCATGTGTAAATTTGAGTAGTCCTCTGCAGTCAGTTAACTAGGAGAAACTGCATGGGAGTCTGCCTTCGTACCATAGGACACAGGATTTGTACTATGAGGCTGGAACTTCAGAGTGCTTTTGTACTAGCAGCAGATTACCATCAGCAGAATTGGACCCCGGTCTTGGATTTCATTCCCATGTCAAGCAGCAGTTTTATTAAGACAACAGAAAGCAGCAAGCAGCTTAATAGCATCAAGCAGATACTGTAATTGTGTTGTACAGATGGCTTGCATGTAACATCTAAATAAATAGTGGGTTCAGAATGGTAGTGATAAAGCCAACTAAGATGGTTTTCCCAGTTGTGAAATGTTTGTGTAAAGAATGACCTTTTTTGTTTTTGTTCAAGTCTGACAGCTGAAGATGCTTTTAAAACCTTCTAGTCACTTAGAGTGGAGCTATACAACTCTGGTTTGGTAGCTTTAAAAGGCAGATCATATCCATCACTGAAATAGCAAGTCTCAGGGTTATGAGAGAAGATTGGGGATAGGAGATGAGAGCTGCTCAGTCCAGTTTACATTTGTCACTAGTGACTAGCTTTTAAAAAATGTATTAGCTGTGCACGGTGGTAAGTAAGTTCCAGCTGCAGGGGATTACTGCTCTGAGTGGGTCAGGGAGCTTGGAATGCATTCAGTTCCATCAGGGGATTTGTGTCCCTCGTCATTAGCCTTAACATTACTAAAGCACTAAAGATTAAGAACAGACCAGTGTCACCTGCTCTGAACTTCAGAAAATTCTCCAAAACCATTATAAACAAAGCAAAATAAAAAGTAATTAAAAAAAAAACCCACCACCAAAGAGAGTTCTTGCCCTTTAGGGAAGGGGGTATAGGGTATTGCATTGCAGAGAAGGAAGAATCTCTCATATAAATCTTCTAATACCAAGTAAAAGATTATGCATGTGACATGTAGGAATAAAAGAAAATATCTAGATTTTGGCAAAACACAAGGTATCTGTTGATGAATTATTCTCCTTACTTATTTAATGTGTCATAATACTAATTTACACCACAAACACGTCCACAAATGCCTTCCTGTTAATGAACATTTTTGTGGGGAGTTTCAAAATCAAGATATGCTGCAATTTTAAGGAAATATTTCCAAGGGCTTCAGTCTCACAGGTTAGGAGTGAAGAGTTTTACTGTGTTTTTCAGGATACTTTTTTTTTCCTCAAGAATAAGGCAAGTGAGCACCACAGAGCTTTACTTTTTTCAGGGGTTTTGAAATTCAGCTTACATGCCAGCAAGCAGTTTAGTGGCAGGAAGTCTTTCCTAGTAGTGCAGTCATGAACTGGTAAACTAGAAGCATCTGTAAAAATTTAGAGGGAGTATCAGCTTTCTCAAAGCTCCAGCCCAAGACTAATGAGGTGCAAATGATAGCGCTGCATAACCCTTCTCCACCCCAATTGTGGAATGAGATATTGCGACAGAAAGAAGTAAAGAAATGAGAGAAAGATTTCAAAACTTACAGTGCCCTGAAACAAATACCGGGTTTTCAGAAGCCTTTCAAATGGTTGAGGTGGGCCAACCTGCATATTTTGCTAGCAAGAAATTCATACCTCCTTCCTCAACCGCAGACATATTTCCATGGCACCGAATACTGACAGATGGAGATTGTGGAGCAGTAATTAATTTTTTTCTGCATGTGTGTGAAATTTTACCTGTTGATGAGATTGTTCTTATTAAGAGTTGCTCTGCTAAGAAATAAACTTCTGCTAATTTGCATCTTTGATAGATCCTCTTCTCTACTCGCACTGCAGAAAGAGAGGAAGGGGGTAGAAATGCAGTTTGTTTGAAGGATCACATCTGGGCTGTGATCTGCTGTATCTTGACACCAGATGGCAGGTTTAGGCTGACAACTAAAGCCCAGTTTAGCCTGGTCAAATGGCATCTTAGTCTTTTACTTTCTCTGACCATACACAAGAGCAACTACTACAAAAATCATAGCAATTATTTGGACTTTGACTAAGAAGTCCCCCCCCCCATTTAATACGCTTGAGTTTATTAATTTTCTGTGCTTCTCACCTCTTCAGTGTTTATAGGAAAGATTGCTTCTCCTTGGCAACACCTAAAACGTTACTGTGTGGCTCATACCTTCTTCCAAGTATGCGTTGTGGGGGCAGAGGTGTGGTGCCTTTAAGTGGCTGATTCTTGTCATAACAGGTATGGCATTAGCCCTGCTGAGTAGTGACTAGAAGTGACAGCATTGCGTTTGAGGTGCCTTGAGGGCACTCAGTCATCACTCCTACACAGCACTATGCCTTTGAAAGCACTGTATACAGTTGCTTGCCAGTGTGGAGCGCGCTCAGTAAAAGCTAAGGAGACAGGTTTGATTCTTGTGGGTTTTTATTCACCAGATTTCCAGAAGAAGCTCCTAGAAAATCAAGGGCAGATCAGGACTGTACGCAGCTCACTGTTTCTTACCGCTTACGTGTCTGCACATAAGAAGGCCTCCCCCGCCGCCTCCTCCACCCCTTCAGTTGGGCGCTTAAGTGGGTATCTTTCAACGTCAGGACATCCAGGACTAAAATCTTCATCCAGCTTCTTACTTCTCTCCTCTCCCTAGTTCCTGAACATTCTGAAATTTATTTCCACCTACCTTGTAAAACAGGGTGCTTTGTGTTTCTTTGTCAAACAACTGCCATGAAGTATATAAAACTGAAAACAGAAATATGACTATTAAGGTGTTACGGAATCAGAGTGTTCTTGTTTATTATTACTGAATAGTATGGGCTTCTAAAATGTTTTACCTGAAATGGAGTATACAGAGTTCTTATTCCTGTTGGTTCAGTAAAAACGTAATAGCAGAGATCAGTATAAAAATATGGTGGAATGCCATATTTTATCTGGAAGTTACATCCATAGTATTACATTTTTTATCAAGCATGAGATTTTTATTACATATTTTTTAACCTCTATTTTTGTAATGTGTCTCAGTGACATCAATCAGCCTCTAAACTAGCCTTGGGCACTTTCCTTGCAAAGTTCTTAATGGATTGCATTTTTAAGGACTAGAAGTTAAGTAATTTTAGAAGGCTACTACTGCATATATGGGTTATGGGTATGCTTCTACAAGTTTGACAATATTTGGTATTATTTTTACATTAATATGTTGTTAATTATTTATTTCCAGAGGTAACAATGCAAAATGGAGTGAGAAAGAAAGTACCTGTCCTCTAATACTAAGAGAAAATCTTCATCTTCTGCCTTTTACAGAAGTTTTTTAAAAATACTAATTAAGCTGTAAATTGGGGGGCGGGGGAAGACAGGACGAGTTGTGAGAAATTTGCATTTGTGAAAAACATGTATCTATCTCACTATGAGTTCCAAGTGAAGCACCTTAGTACAGAGATTCCTAAGATGACTTTGGCAGTATTAAACACACTTTTTTGGTAGAAGAAAAATGTTTAATATTTACTTTAGTGTTGGAAACAGTGGACATGTTCTTCACTAGTAAGCATAATTTTTTTTGTTTTCTCCATTTTTTTTTCTCTTTCTTGAAATACTATTTGAGTAAAGGGGAGAGACCTCTGCCATTTTTGTTTATATATGCCAATGGGAACCTTCATTGCTATCAGAGAGTCTCCTGTGCATTTTCATGATGAGAGATTCATGAATTCAGGCTGAGTGATTCTGATGTTCTATGGATTCTTGATTAGTCTCTTCAGAGTTTTGGAAGGCCTATAGCAGGCATACAAACACCTTATTAATGGTGATGCAGTCTTTTAGTATGTTACACAAACCAATGTGATGGCTGAAATGTGGGAGGTTTTGAGACACGATGTTCTCTGCAAAACAATTTACTTGTGCATGTAAAAACTGAGTTCTGACTGGATTAATAGAAAATTGTACTATCAGGAGTAGAGAAATTTCATTTTAGGAGTAGTGTAGATTAAGTGGTTGATGGTTTAGAGATCTCTAGCATGAATGAAGAGCTCTTTTAAGCCAAAAGAGCTAAGCATTTTTTAGAATGAATTAATTTTGATACGATGGGCCTAGTCTGCAGAATCATCATGTGTTAAATTGGCTCAGTGTGCTGTACAGATGAAGTAACAGCTGGAAAATTCAAATCTACATCTGGGCTCTAGCTCTGAAGCTCTGCAGATTTGTTTCATTCAGGCCTCTTTCAGTGGTGAGCAATGAGCAAATACACAAGTTGCTTTTTTGATAAGTACTAATGTGTATATTTTAGAGAGAAAATTAATGAGAACACTCTCACCTGAGGAGAAATTCCTCTGTAATTTATCAGAAAATCTGATCAGACCATCTCTAAACATACCAGGATACATTCTGTCCACTGATGCTATTGAGGAGTGAGGGGTAGTTCAAGACTGGGCATCGAGTTCGTCTGAGTTTAAAGGCTTATATAAACAGACAGTGGTAGAAACAGGCAAGGGCAGATTGTGCAGGATGCTGCAGGATGTTGAGGAGCTGCAATGGTGGTGAAATGTTTTCATTCTAGCAAAGTTTTGATAGTTCTGATGACCTCTTGGAATTAGGTAGGTCCTGCTTATGTAGCGGCGTAACAAGAGAAACTTCAGCTTACACAAAAACCATGAAATGGTAGAACAAAATAACTTGAGGATTTTAAGGACTATATATAACTTTGAAAAACTATGATTCCTTTTTACTGTAGAATCATTTGTCTTTCAGTAAATGCTGACCAAAATACTATTTGGTCAGTTTTCTCAAATGACATCCATTGCAATAGTATCTTTTTTAAGATATATTTTAGGCACATTTATATTACCTCTATTTATTTTCTTCAGATTTGATACCCTCTTATACTTCCATGGCTTCACTTTTGATTCCTTACTTCAAGACAGGCAAATGGAAGACTTGTGGTTTATTCTGGAAATAAAACCAATGCTGCTGCATGAATTGTATAGTGTGTAAGGAGTTGGTAGTCTGCATTTCAGAAAGTTGTATGTACTTTCTTTGAAGGCTAATCGTGTCTCTGTGCATATGTTTACGCTCTGCTGAGCTCAGAGTCCGCTCACTGCCTCTGTCTTTAATGCAAATTAAATTAAGTAAAGCAGAAAAACTGTGTTCTTAGATAATCTAGAAAAGGGTTAATCAAAATCGACAACTGCTAAAAGGAATCCTTCACTGTAGTGGGTAACCATTGTTCAGGCATACAGTACAAATGTGTTCTGCCTAAGTTAGCCAGAACAATGTCTCCAGCTAGTGATAAGGCTCAACTCCAACTTTCACCTCAGGCAAAATTTATGCAGTTATATTACTGTTTGTCATGTAATTAAAGGAAAAAGACGTATCAACCTAAAGTAATTTTTTTTGTAATTATGTGTAAATAAATAAATAAATGTTCCAACTGAGCAAGGAAAAAAAAAGTTGTCAAAGGCTTAAGTAACAGGCAAACATTTGGGGCTGAGATTTGCATATGAATTCGTGGATACTAAGCCAGGTCTGTCCCTCAGACACATCTGTGTAGCTCTGCTGAAGATGTGGTGAATCTCCTGTTATGTACAAGTCATGGTGCCATTAAGGGAAATGTGTTCACTGGAGCACAAAGCAGATGGAGAAGGACTTGGGACAGGAATTAGAACCTGTCACATGTCAACTGCTGTATGGGAAACTAAGTGGGAACTTGTAGCTCAGAGTGGCTTAGGACCAGTCCTTTTGTGTCCTGTCTTCATCTGTGGGAGAAGGACTGGTTTCACAGTGTCTAACTGGTTGGGATATGCTTCTCTTGTAGCTAGAGGGTGTGCAGCAGAGCTACAACTAACTGTTAATACATCCTGAACTCTCCTGTTACATGCTTAATGCCAGATCAAATCATCATCTGTTACATTTTCAGTCTCACTTATTTGGGGTAGCATTTAGAAAATTGAAACTATATTATATAATGATATGTTATGATTTCTGGGAAAGTCACTGTTTACAGATATCACTTACAAATGTTGTTGAATGACTAGCAATTCACAGGATCCCAAATAGAACCTTATGAGTATCAGAATATGAGCGATGGCTGCCACCTGTATGCGTGATGCACACTGGGGTCTGTAGGGAACTTAAATATAATAATGTGGTTAGCTTGACTAATACAGATAGAAACAAGTTGTACCATAAATAATTCTTAATAGGACATGGAGGGAAAAAAGAAAGAAAGATTGCCTGTACTTAAATTTAGTTTTATGATCATCAGCCAAGATTGGTTAGGTTAATTTTATTGGCTCCAGTTTAGCTACCACTACGTTTTACATTGTGTTTAAAAGAGATTTTGAAAGCATTCTGAGGCTACATTTAATCTGTTTTTTTGCTGTATGTTATTACTAGAACACTCCAGAAGCAGTCTTGGTGTGTCATAAATTGTTCATCAATGCTGAATCAAACAACAGAAGTTTGGGGAACCATTGAGCTACTTGCCTCTATTCCCCTTACACCCTTTAACATATTGATGTATATATAATACATAGACATTACCTGCAGTATTACCTTTTTCTAAAGTTTCTAAGTTCTAGATTTATTACTCCTTTACTTTTTACTGCTCATTAGCTCAGCAATAGCATAGGATGTAATGATGCCTTTCAGCCAACTTGTTTTCTGTGGTTTATGTTCTGCCAGCTTCTCACTCTTTGGCTTGTGTCTATAATACCTTAGACTTCTTACCAGCCTCTCATCCAAGTACTGGAAAATGTAGGACTGCTCAGCTGCTCATAGAAGTTACCTAGATGTACTGATAGGCATTAGATAAATTAGATTAACACATGTGTGTTAATGCATAGTTCTCTGTAGGCTGTGGATCCTGTGTTAATATCCTAATATCCCCATCACGGATATGAGAGGCCTGCTTCTCTTTATTGTACTAATAAGATATTTATGGGTAGGGAGCTGTGCATCACAGTGCACAGTTAACTGATCTTTTGCCTCTGGAGAGACAACTGTGAAACCTCTGAAGTTAAAATGAAAATGTGCTTACAGTTACTATCCAAGTCCTGCTTTGTGCCATCGTACAAAACAAGTTGGCCATGCAGTTCTGGCAATCTCTGTTCATTGAAAGTCTAAGAACAAAACCAGGATTGATGAGCCTATGGAGATACTAACATAGCTGACTGTCAGGTGCTTTTGATAAAATAATTATTGTGATTCTGGTCCTTTCCCTAACATGGGACAAAAGTTGAGTAATAGTATTCATAGAGACCCTGCAGGATAATTGATCTTTCTGTGTAAGCTGTGATGCATTTTTGTAGTTTTGTCTCTGGTGTTTATATATATGTATATTCAGACTATGGTTGAATATAAGTACCCTGCTGTGGAAGGCTGTAGAATGTTCTCTGATTCAGCAGTATGTGTAATGTATGCATGTATGACATAACTGCATCTATAGAGGCCAGTACATCTCACACCTTCCTTTTTTCAATCCCATGTGGCTTAGTGAAGTAATTTTCAGTAGTGGTATTCCTGCAACTAAAGCAGTTTTGTTTGTTTATTTTAGATGCTATCTTACTCTTTCTTCTTCTTCTTCAAAATTTCTGTTTGTCTGAGGTGTCCCATCTCCAGGATTGCCCTTCTTGTGATTATCACTTCTCTTCACTGAAACGGCTCATCCATCATTTGATTACCCTGTCCTGTCCCCCTCACTAGCAGAGGAATGAAGGCACACAGTGTGAGAGGATTATGAGAGTCACCTCAACCAATAACTTCTGAGAAAAATAATCAGTTGTCCATCTCATCTGGAAAGTCTGGAGGGATCGTGGAGGGCTTTGGCCTCAGGTCTGGACAAGGCAAGAAGTAATCTCACCAAAAATCAATTCACATCATAAAGAATATCCAGTGCCTGGTCCTGGAAATCTAGCATCAGAAATAATTTCTGAAGATGAAATTTTTACGCTTAGTCAAGGATTCCTGACGTACCTTACATTCTTCTAGAGTCTGCCATTCAGCTGTCAAAAAATACGAGTTTCTCATTCACATCCAGGCACATTTTGTCAGCTTCCTCTTGTTTCTCAAGCAGATTATACACAGTATGATTCCCTCAGAAAGACGTAACGTAGCCATTAGCACTGCTCATCAGAATGAATTTTCATGAAAATACACAATTGAGCCTCCAAACTTGACTTTTGTAAATGATGCTGGAAAAAATGTTTAATGCCTCGTCCTATTTTATCTTTTCTTTCTTGTCATGTCTTCGGGACTGTGCTGTCAGATATTCTTCAGACTTTCATAAACAGTCTATAGGAGTGTGATACAGTACCTCACCAATTTTCAATACTGTGTTACTCCAAACCCCCATCTTAATCATCCTCAGAGACTCAAATAAGGATTCTGAAGTGAATTGTTAGGAGAATGATGTGACCACCTAAAACTGTTCTATATTGGAGGAAAGTTGTTTTACAGCAGCTATTTCTGAGAACCAGGGAAAAAATAGGAGATCCATCAGTCCTGGACTTAAGAGGACTTGAACTGCAGAATTAAAGTTTGGGCTAATGACACTCCTGTTGCTTCAGCATGGTTTTTACTTTAACCTGCAAGTTTCTCTCTGCTATGCCTTTTCTTTGTGGTAGACCTCTGCCACTTCTAATACCACTTCCTACTGGACCTTTTCATTGAAGACATTCAAAAAACCCAAACTGTCATCAGGCCATGTCTATAAGATTGGCTCGTAAAACAAATGATGCAACTTACTGAAAACTGCGCTGGAATTCTTCCTTGCCAAAAGTTGTACTGTTGATTTTATTAGCTCTGACAAAGCTAACAAGGTGACTCAGGTTACCTTTATTCTTTTGGAATGTAATGTGGCCATATTTGGCTGTAGGACATCCTGCACTTACATGCAACCTAATACAACACTGCACATTCATTTAATGCAGATGTCATTTGAACACTTTAGACTTCTGATTGCCCCATTTGATAGACATGTTGGTGACTATCACGCAGCATGATGACTCCCTCTGTAAGTAGAAAGCAACAATTAGGCAATAATTGGCAAAGGTTGCTTTTCCTTGCATTGTTGCTTTCCAGATTGGAAAAGTTTGGTGTCTACTGGACTTGCTTTTTCACTGGACATCTCAGAACCAAAGGCTTAATTTACATTTCAGTGTCTTGAGAGGTCAGAGCAGGAAGATAGCTGTGACCAGCCTTCAGCTTACATAGTAAGGCCATCATGAATGGGTTACAGAAAGCGTGACCACCATGCATTATATTAACAAGGTGGCGTGAGATCCTCTCCTTTTGGTGGGAAAGCAGATGGTCTATAGAATGGATGTCTCCAAGAACATCCATGTACCTCTTAACTGTCTGGAGCCTGTAACTAATTGCCAAATGGATTTACCTGATTCAAAATGCAGCAGATCACAAATGGGAAAAGAAGGATGATACCCTATGCGCTGCTTTCCAGGACAGAGGATAGCCTGAGGTCTGCTTCTTCCCTTCAGATGTCAACAAGAAATGCCAGTGCTTCTGCTCCAAGATTCTTGTATTCCTGATCTTGTGGGGAAAGATATTTAAGCACAGCTTCCCTGACTCATCTTCTACTAACAATCCTCCCCAAGGTGAGGCAAGAAATAACATGATTGATCCTTCTGGCTCCAGCTTGGCTGAGGCAGTTCTGACTTCAGCACCCTGCCTTTGTTCCTAAGCTGTTTCACAGTGAACTCTCACAGATTTAACACCCAAACCTCACGTCCTTGCACATCATACTATGAACACTGAGTGGCTTCCAGGCTTTAAATCTCACTTGCTCATCCTCAACCAGTGATATTTTCAGCAACAGCAGAAAGGACAGCAAGAATAGCAGAAGCAGCTGCACAAATGATGTTTTTTATGTGAACTCTGTGAAGGTGGTACCCCTTCCATGTCTTTGTTACCCATGTGATTGTGGATTATTTTTTAATCCTAAAAAGTTTTGACCTAAAGTCATCTTAGGTGCATCTTCAGCCATCTCCAGTGTACATCCACATGTGGTAGGCGTTTCTTTTTTTTTTTTTTAATACCACAGTTATTTGACTGATTAGAATCTGTCTTTTAGTGAAGGGCCCTGTTTCCCAGTGGGTCTGGCATCTTGCTGGGTACCTTTTAATGAAAACTACTCTTCTGGTAGCTTATAACTATGACTAAAGTGATGGGAGATCAAGGCCCTAATATTTGTCCACCTCCTGCCTCCCCCTTCCCCTCTTTGACTTCAGATATCTCTGTGTTAATATGTTTTCAGCCTTAGGTCAGCCACTGTTGTTTGCCTCAATGTTGACTATATCCATTCCTGAGATTTAAAGAGATGGTACCTGGAGTTCCAACAGCAATTTTACCACTCATTTTGCCATTGCAGAAGCATCATGACATCATGATTTCTTGGGAATTGCAGTCTGTATTTAACTGTATGTTTCTCTCATGTTTGGTGGCAAATGTTGTGTACAGGCAAGCCTTTTAAAGAGGAAGATTAATTAGTTGTAACTGTTTTTCTTTGAGGGGTATGTTTATGCTGTCAGTACAGGTATACTGGATGATTCTGCTTCCTTATATTTGGTCTCGTGTAAGTGCCGGCTGTCACATGGCCGGCAATGGCCAACCATGTTTCCTCCTAAGAGAGCGGATGTAACCTGAGATGACTAGTAACTTTATCAGTAGTAAGAATCAACATCATAGCCTTTTTGAAGAAAAAAAAAATTGTCTTAGCAGTACCTCAGAAAAATAGTTCCTCCCCCCCACACCTCGAGTGCTGCAATGATGAGGCAGTATATGCCCTTTGCTACGCTAGCATTTCTGAGCTTGTCAGCCTCCGAAATGCCAGGAGTCTTTCTGATACTCCAAGGGAGAAGTGGAAGAAGATGAGCTCTGACCACAGAAGCAGATGGCCTCTCAAAGAAGAATAACCAAATTTAAGTTGCCTTCTTCCCCTCTGAGGGAATCTCTTGGTGTAGCTATTCATAGTGTAATGAGAAAGCAAAAAAAAGTACCATGAATTTGTGAGGGATTTTGTGCATGTAGTGTATTTATTTTTGCTTTCCTTTTCCTAACTGCTGAAACCAGCTACCTTCAGTATTTTTACATAGCACAAAATTTGGAAAGGTTTTTTGAAAGTGCAAGCAGCACAGAAGTCTTAACATTCCTATTGAAGTCACTCTACTGAAATCAATGGGAGTTAGTTACTGAAGTCAGTGAAATCAGGATTTACTGAATAATTTTTCTCCGAACAGTTGAATCTTTTCTTTGTCTTTTAAGTTAATTATATGTTTCGGTATTTGTATATGCATCATATATGTTACATAAATATGAGAGGGAACACACTTACAGCTGACACGTGATGCATTTTGGTTTCCTTTGAGACCTGACTGTATGCTGAATACCATTATCCCTCTGAATGCCTTAGGACTTAAAGTTAATATGCAGTGAGAAGGCACTAGTATGTCCCTGTGGACCTATGTGGTTTACATTGGTAATTCACTGTAGGAGTACAAATGATACAATGCTGAGTGACTCCCAACTTTCCTCTGGGTGTGGTGCTTGACAGATTGTTAAATTTCATGTTGGAAATGTTTTAATAGGCTTCTTTCTACAATATTCTTTACAAATTGCCTTGTTTGTCATTTGACTGAAGTGTTGTCATCATCCCTGCCTGGGATTTCTTTTATTCTCTTTTCTTGGTGGGGAACAGAGAGGTACAAATGGAAGACAAAGGATGTGAATACATGATTAAATGTCTTTCTTCTCATCCTTGCAATTTCTTAGATGTAAGTTGTGTATGTCAGTGTTTGCATTCAATGCTTAGAAAACTTAAGTGGCTTACGGTATCAGAGGAAGTGGTTAGAATTTCATGACTACTTCTTAATCCTTTTTTTCCTGAAAAGGTTTTTTTCTTTTTATTGGGACAGTACGGTGAATCAAATGTGTGGTTCCCACCCTCCTGTAGGAGGAATGTTAAAGGTAGTACATGAAACAAGAAGTGAAGAGTAGAAACAAGTGGGACCAGAAAACACAGTGTGCAGTCCATTGATCCATGTCGCCACACATTCTTGTTCCTAGCATACACTGCATAATCAGAAGGGACGAGACAAACCAAATCCTTTTAGTCCACGGAGGTTACAGTGTCCCAGGTGCAGTGCCAAGTGTCATTTTAGGAGTACAGGTTGCTGTGCCAAGGAGATGCAGCCATGCGTTATGCAGAAGCCACCTAAAAAGTATGCAAGAAGTCCAGGAAGGAATGATGATGCATTTTCCAATTTTGCTTGGTCTTCTTTACAAAAAAGAAAAGTATATATAGGGTGTCTAAGAGGGAGTGAACTGGGCATTGCGTAACTTCAATTTCCTTATGTACAGGCATTTAAAATAGCAAATACTTGGCTTATCTGTAGCATCTTTACCATCAGGTGAGTAAGCCTTGCGGCATGCCTGTGTGTAGTTACGTAGTATTACTTGAATTTTAGTTGTGGATAAACAGAACAACAAAATGAAATTATTTACCCAATATCCCGTAGCACATCATTTGAGATGAGAAGTAAGTGTATGTCTTCACACCCAGTTGCTTTTCCTAACCACTGGACATACATCCTCCCTACTAACTTTTACATGTCAAAGTACAGTTAAGCAAGTATGTAAGTATAGATTTCTTTTAAAAAAATAGTATTTTAGATCATTATTAACAATCTGTTACATTCTGTACTGCTTCTTACCCGAAGGATACCCTGTAATTAGAAAAATACAGTTTCTATTTGTGCACATGGCATATCACAGATAGGAGTAATTTCTGGAGCGAAATAAGGAAAGCAGATTAACAGCATAAAGTAACAGATTGCATGTAGTAAGATGCTGGAGAACAGATTGGGAAAGTAAGCAGTATCCAACTGTCTAGATGAAACTGCAGTGTAAATTCAATAAGTGCTAAGTTTATACAAACTGTTGTTTTGGTTGGAATGCAGGAGTCAATATCCACATTTCATGAAAAATTGTCAGCTAAAGGGATGTGTGATTCATTAAAAGTACTTAGCCCTTATCGAAAATTTTCCACTTGGCTCTCAAGGCACCTTGCAAAAGAGAAAGTGTGGTATGAGTGGTGAGTGAAGACTCAGAACATATATGTGTTCCTTTGATGCTGCTGTAATAATTTACAGTTATTTAATACTCGGTATCTACGGTTTCCTTCTATTTCAAGTACTTTTTATTTTTCATTTCTATCATATAAAGCAGTTTACTTCAGGATCAGGGGGAGAAGGAAGAATGTACATTGTATACATGATGATTGCTCTGTGTTATGACGTTCATCTTCAGTCACAAGGTTGGAAGAGATAGTGCCACATGTGCATTATACCTTACTTCTTACTTAAGAAGATGAATTTTCTAGCACCACTCAGCCATGATGAGGACTCTGTGTGTGTGTGTGTTAAGGTCTCTCTGTTAACATTTAGTTGCTATGTTAGGCTTTGTTCTTAGTTACTACCAAATGAACAGACAGGAAACCAGGCAAACCAGTAAGATTTACTCAAGTTGGCCCCATTTTTCCACTTTTAATCAATGCCTTCATTTGTCACAGGATACTATTGTTTACTCTGTTCACACTAAAAGTGAGGCACAGTCTGAACTTTGTCATAGTTTCAGGATAATGCAGGTTCAAAATGAATACTTCTGTTTCTAAACTGTTAAAAGCCTTTTTTGTGCTGTATGCAGGCACACTAATGTGACTCCCATAGTGCATCTATGAGATACTTGGAGAGCAGCATTGTTCCCTTTTTGATCCTAGAGACTGCTCTGCATCATCCGGAATTTCTCGGCCTCTGCTAGATTAGTTTACTAAGAATCCCCAAATTGTTTCTAAACTGTATTTCCAGATAGATGTATGATAGGTTACTAGCATCCATGCCAGAATGGGTGGAACTACCTGATTTTTAGGAGTTGTAGTGGTAGGAATTTTATAATCTCTCTCTAAAGCTGTGTAGCCTGTGGCTGCTGTTATCAGCTGAAATGTACTGACTGTCCCAGGGTTTTACTTCTGGGGGTGGGTGGCAGGATCTTCTTGGAACAAGTTAGAATTTGTCTAGGACTTAAGGTAGAATGACTTCTATAATTGAAAAAAAAAAAAAAAAAGATAAAATCCAAACCAAACCAAATCCAGTAACATTGGCCTTCTGATAATCCATCCTCTCCTTTCCTCGATCCCATCTGTTCCCAGTATGCCTGCTGTCCTCAGTATTTCCTTATTGCGAAGGTTAATCTTTGTGCTTAGTACCTGGGTCTAATCTGCTTGTATGTGTCTATTGAAACGCTCTTGGATTATTTCCCAGCTGGTTGGGTCCCTGTGGGAGAACTGAGTGAGGAAAATGCACTGCTTAGTGTAGCAGCAACATGCCTGCGAAGTAGATGCGTTAAACTATGTAAAGTTAAACCATACAACCTAAACTTCTATTTGCATAAAATGGCAAAATCTTAGAGCAGTTCCAAAACTGTATGACAGTTGTTTTTCTATGTTTTTGTGAGATCTGAAGATGGTAAAAATTATATACACCTAGGTTATCTAAGCTTTTGACATTAAAAATGGTGTTCTCAAGGCAGCACACTAATTTCTAAAATTTCCTGTATCTTAAAATATAACTAGAACTGTTAATTCAGGGTTGCTACTCTTTGTCCATACTCATGCATTTGTCATGTGCTAAGGAAAACCAGGTGAATTCTTTATACTACTTCACATTATGCATAAAAACAAGGAATGTGTGAGACCCTTACAAAATACAAAATGCAAAAATTGTGAATAAACATCTTTTCTAAAGTCCTGAAAATGCTAAATTTGTGTTCACCAGAACTTTAGCACACACTATCTGCAGGAAGATATGTCTTTACAAGTATTTTGGAAAGCCTGATGCTACACTGGAATTTGTACAGAATTTTTAGTTGCGCACATGTCAATAGAAGATCTGTATAACCCAGACACTGTGAGTGAAACATATTTGACAGTCTTTCCAAAAGCAGCAGCCACTGGTAGATCTGGACTAAACCATCCAAAACAAACTGTCACTAAAAACAGCAGTAGGCCACCACATAACAACCACAAGAATTAATTTAACAATTGCAGTGGTTACAGCCTTGTACATTCAGCATTGTACATCCCTGTACCTCTGCGTTTAAATTAACCTGACCTCCACAAGTTTTAATAATTCCATCTAGGTATTTAAGTTGGTATGAAGATCTCTCATCTAGATTTCTCACTTTTATTGCCCTAGTTATTGTAGTTGGCAAATGGTATTACCACATATACTGTAAAAATACTGAAAACATGCCTGTAGGTAAGAAACTCCAATAGCTCTCCAGTCTGGGAAAGATTAATCTCAAGCATTAATTACTGTGCAAAATGAAATTCTGGTGTTATATAATCTGTTAGTCTTGGCAGCAGTGAATTTTTAGAAATTTTTAAACAAAATAGGAATCAACACAAAAAAAGGTAAAATCTCAATTGTATTAACATGCATTCAAAAATGCTGTAACACAGGAGAAGTGAGGAAATAACGGATCAAATGTTTTGCCAGCAAACACGTGTCTTGGCAAGAGAAAAAAAATTAAAATGGAAAATTCACATTGTAGGCTACTAACTTTCGCTCTTGCTCTGGCAGTCCCAAATGCCTTTTGATGCTGTATTAATGGGAACATTTTTCAAAACTCCAGAAGCAGCACTATTAGTTTCAGTGCATGACAACTTTAAAAATTCTTCTCTCTCATAGGAAATTTATACAGATGTGTGGCCTAAAAGAGGTGGGGTTTGGTTTCCAGAAGTCTTGGAATTTTGAAATGGAAAAGAACTGTGCAGTTGAAATTTAAGCTTGTTACTGTAAGCTTGTATTGTTTTTCTAATCTTTGTCTAGTCTGGGTTTTAGATGGGCCTTCAGTAGTTACCCTTGGGAATCCTATTGCACACTCCAGTGGAAATTGGTCTTGTTCGACCCTTATTTTCCTTTCCTTGGTTTTCTTTGGTAAGTTGATTTAAGTCCTAAACCACCCTAAATGTTTTCATTGTTTCCTTGTCATTTACGTACCTCTTCTACAGTATTCCTAACTGATTGCAAATTAGTAGTTATTAAATAATGTCAGCTGTATTCTTCATTCTGTAAATCCCTATTCCTTTGTTTCTGAGTTTTGCTTGCCTTTTGATTGCATCCTAGCTTAGT
>NW_010972590.1:93493-101136 GCF_000737465.1 Haliaeetus leucocephalus
ATGCAGGGCAGTGTAGTAATTCTGAACTACTAGATCAGGTATTGGAAGCAATGCAGCTTCCATGCTACATTGCATGGTCTACATCCAGCTGGTTAATCCTACTGTAACAGGACATATTAGCCTAGGCAAATTGCTGTATAAAAGCAAGTGTAATAATTTCAAGATCAGAATGAGTTTCATTCAGAGCTTGCTTGGGTGTTTCTCCAAAAACTGCCTGTGAAAGATAGGCAGGCACTGAATTCAAGGGAAAAATCATGTGCCCCGATACACTAACTTATTTGACATCTGTTCTTGAAGCCACTCAGCATTTGCAGGTTTGCCCTGAGTCTGTCTAAAGCTATGTGCTTCTGTTACTGCCGATCAAGCACCTGCTTCTTCCTAGTGGCTTCACAAGCCCCTGAAAGGAGTGTTGAAATTTTGAGAACAATGTGGTTCTTGCTCTGTAATCAAATAAGAGTAATCAACAACTTAAGATATAAATGCCATCATTTGCTTGTTAGAATCTTCACAGAATCAGAAGAATCGGGGTTAGTAATCTTCAGATAAACTTGGTGATCATGAAAGTAACGAACGGAAATCTCTGGAGTCTCTCTGCTACTGTTGACATGACCCAACAATGCATGAATACATCCCTTGCCTCTTTCCCTTCTACATGATCACCCTGTAAAAGAGAGGTCAGATACAGTGGGAAAGGAGAGAAGGATTAGTTTCATTCTTCTGGCAATTCAGTTGTTTGTTGTTCCTTGTAATAAATGGTTTATATTTACTGCTTCTATGAAGTGTGGTGAAAATTTAGGCAGTGAAAATTCTAGCATATGTTCCTAGTAAGAGATTGGGAGAATAAACAGTTCTTGTGGGGAAAAAAAAAGTAGATTTGATTCTAGATTGTGGAAGAAAATGAAACCTGAGTTCTTTAATCTTACTATGATGATGTTGACCTCTATGCAAGTTGTAGTGATGTGAAGCCTTGTCCATTAGGTACATGCAGGCTAAGATCATGAAACTAGACCACTGGAGAGCAAGCTCTTTCTGTCTGTCTAGTTTGGCCAGCTGTTGAGTTACAGTGACTTCGGAGGCTGCTGTCTCCCCATGGAGCTGTGTAAAATTCTTAGTGGTTCTGTTTAAGAGGAAATGGTGGAGTGATTTGCATCTTGCTAATATCTCCAAAAAGCCAGGGAGGACTGAATGGGGAAGATACATACTGTTTTTGTCTGTGTGATTCTTCTGCTGCAAACTTCACAACAGTAGTGGCTGCAGTTACCACAGGACAAATGGAATTCAGTTCAGGTAGACCTTAAAGAAGCAGCAGACTACCATTAAAAGAAATGGAGAGGTATTACATCAGAGAAGTTATTTAAGGCTTCCCCATACCATATAGGCAACATCTAAAGTGGCAATTAAACACATGAAGGCAATAGAAAGGTTAATTGAAAAATACATGGGATAGCGTAATGATCTGATTAGCAAAGAAGCTATGTGTTCTGAAGTGTGTTAGCAAGTAGAGACCTGGCTTCGGAATCACCTTCACCTGATCAGGTCACTTCTAGCTGTGTTATTTCATGTTCTTTTATATAATCTACTCTTTGTAGTGCAGTAGGCACATCCAAATTATGATTCACAGTAGTTACTTCCTTCTGCAAATTCTAAGATGTACCACAACAATATCATAGAACCATTTCTGTATTTTACTTTACATGAAAATACTATTGCACTAACAACATATTTAAAGCACATGATGTAAAAAGGGTGGTTTTTAACTTGTTAGACTGTATTTCATTTATATGCTAGAGTGGGTGCTTGGGGAGGGGTCACAGGACATGTAAGATCATTAAGCTGTGGGGAGTAAAATTGCACTGGCACTGTCAAAGTGTACTGGCAAAATTTTAGAACTATGTTCACCCATCAGCAGGCTGTACAGAAATACTGTTTCTATTTATAAGATCCTTTCAGGCATCTATTTGATCTGCAGAGAAATTACTGCAGTATTCATTTAATATTGTCATGACTCACCATTACATTTATAGTTGTGTATTTGTAACACCGATGAATTTTTAGGTGATGATATGTTGAAGATAACACTTTCCACTTTTTAGTTTTGTGGACAATGCCTTTATACAGATGCAGTTTAGTTTTTGCAAGACTTAGTATGACTTATCTTGGAGGTACAGTCTGGTAGTCCTGTAATAAGAAGGGGTTTTGCTTGTTTTTTTTAAACCTAGCTGTTTAAGAAGTATTCATATAATAATGCATGTTTTGAAATTATGATGCTTGAAAGCGGGGGTGGGGTGGCTATTGGACTTTAAATTGAGATTAACACCTGTATACTTGTGTGACTTTGGTCACATGTTTACATGTCAGATGTGGATTCAGACTTAGTCTTATGACATGTATGTAAATGAGTCCATATTCAGAAGATTGTATCACAGTTACAAGTTATTTTCTGTAGATTATATTGAGCACTGGTAGTTGTGCAGAGCCACGCTACCATCCTCTGAAGTTATGCTGTCATAATCAATGAGTCAAATATAAATTGCTGCTCACTTTCCTGATTTAAGATACTAGATACTAGTCTGCTCTTGTAATATCTAGTCATTGGAAAGAAATGCAGTAACCTTCAGGTCAGCCTCCCATTTCTAGGTGATTGATCCTTAGATGAAGAAACAATGAAATTATTAGTGAAATATGCAAATTAATTTACTTCAGTCAGTATGTAAGAAAAGCATGTATCTCTCTGAAGGGGAATGGGGTACTGGGGTCTGAGGCAGAAAACAATGAAAGAGCATCTAAGGTTTAGGCCAAAGCTTGTGGTATGGAGATGATGCTTTAAGTAGGCAGTATGACAAACTTAGGACAATCCTGCGAGCACCTGTGTTTAATATTATAAATCTGCATCCTAATTCTTCTCATTTTGCATATGCAAATCTTCACTGTCTCTGTATCTTAATAGTATCTTCCCATATCTCTGAACATAGAGAGGCAATGGTTTTCATTTTACTTCAGTTTGAAAATAATTGGAGGAAGTAATCACCTTTATGAAAGATAGCCACAATTTTGCATGCTAGTTAACTATAGAGAAGTGGCAGCCATTGACTGTGATGACAGGTGGTGACCATTTTGCACAGGGAATAACCTGAGAGCTGACACCTTTTTGCATGACTAGCAGAAAAGCATATCCAAGTAAAGGTAGTTATGATAGAAAATCATTATATAGGGTTCTTATAAACATGATTATATAGGGTTCTCTGTTGAATTTCAGGTCCAACTAAGGTCTCATCTGTGTTCTCATTAGAAATGTGGGAACTAAACTTCTCCTGCTAGCAGTAGGGTCTTTCGTGATGTTAGCGGTATGGTTTCTTGACATCTTCTCTGTCTGTTCCTATGCCTCCACAGAGGAATCCCTGGGCATGGAGATAGGGAATAGTGGAAGATGGTAGGCATTTGTGTTAGTACTTGGAAGCAGATAATGGCTTTTTTCTGCAGTGGAATGAACCAGTATTTGAGGAGGAACAGGCCGAATACCCTAACCTGAAGCCTTCCTCCTTCTTATATCCTCCCTATTTTCTCATTCATTCTCCCACCTCATTCTAATAGTCTTGCATTTCCTTTGGAGTGGTGTCCCTCCAGCTTGTGCAATACTTATCCCACGTGTATGTGCATGCACATTTATGAGAGATTGTGTGTATACAGGAAAATTAGTGCCTGTGGCAATGGTAGTGTGTTTGTGTATGTACACATACATATGTGCATATTTCAGAAATAACCAAGCTTTACAAGTGGATAATACTGATTTAGACTAAAAACCTGTACTGAAATATCTGCAACATCTCTTTTTATTTTAAATATTGCCTGCCAGATGTTGAATGATAATTGCTTCATAGTCTATACTATTTATCACTGCCTGAAAGCCTGGTATAATCTACAGAATCATTGTAATGAAGAAATGAAGGTTAATACAAGCGACGTTGACTCTTACTGTAAAAAAGGTAAGTAGCTATCTAAGTCCAAGTTAATTCCTGACATAATTCAGCTGTAGCTAGTGATACTGAGTATGAATTTTTGCCCCCTTCAATGTCATGATCCTGGTTTTACTAGTCAGTAATGGAAGATTAGGTAGAACTTGATTTTTGTTCATGATGTACATGAAAATCTGTTCTGTGTATTGGACGTGGGAAAATTGTAAGTATACAGCATGCACAGAAATACAATGGTGTTTCTGTTGCTAAATTTAGTTTTCTTTTTCACCATAGTTTTCCCATTTAATGCTTTGATGTGAGAAGGATACTCCATGGAACAGTAGGACAAAATATTCTGAGGCCCTCCTTTGTTTTAATGCTTGAAAATTGTCTAGCAAACTAAAGTTATAATTGTACACTATGTTTTAAAACAGGAATTATGTCTTCATGGTAGTAATACGGTATAATTGTTTACATCTAGCTGAGTGACAAAATTGCCAGTGCTTTCTATTCTTACTGATATTTTTGTTTGTTTGCTTTTTGGTAGCCAGATATTGTGGGTCAAAAAAACCCCGTCTCAATTTGTGGAATTTTGCTTAATTTGGTTTATTGCCAATTAGCATGAACTTTTAATTATTAACTCCGATATTGAGAAATAAACACAAACATTTAAATAAACACTTAGAGAAACACACCCCAGCTTCCCTGTGGCCACCTCTGCTGCCCCCTCACTGGTCTCCAGTCCCCTTGCTCTACATCACAGTCAGTCCTTTGGGTGAGGTGATGGTAGTGCAGGAGGCTGAGGTCGGTGTGTAATGATTACTTTGCTTTTGCCGTTCCTTGCTTCTTACTCAGCTGCTTGGGTGTGGGCTCCTCCATGGGCTGCAGTCCCCTCAGAAGTGTACCTCCTCCCACATCTCCCTTCTGTCTCTGCTCAGGCATCTCTTTGCTCCAGCGCTAGCTGGGTGTCTCGACCCTGCCCCTGCTCAGGAATCTCTTTTCTCCAGCCGTGCTCAGGTGCCTCTTTGCTCCTGACCTGTTCATGTCTGCTCTTTTTCTTCAGTGTCTGTCTTTCCCATAGTTGTTACCTCCCTTTCTGAAACACGTTTTCACAGAGGCACCATGTGCTCTCTGATTGGCACAGTTTGGCATGTGGTGGTGGGTCTGTTTTGTCCATTGCAGAGCCAGCTGGGACCAGCTCAGGGCACTCCCAGACCTCATCCAGCACAGGTTGCCCTGGATCCCCACATACACCACCAACACCTGCCAGCTGTGCCCAGTGCAGCAGTTAAGTGCCAGAAGAAGGGTCTGTCTACATATGTCGGTGCAAGTCAGTCTACACATGAGCACACTGCATCATGGAGAAACATTCATGTCCATCTTAGTCTTCATCTCTAAGGGAAAAGCTGTATGCCACTAAGACTGTATAAACATCTTGCATGTATTCATATTTTTTGTGTTCTTTTGAGAAAGAATAATAGTGGAACCCATTTTTAAATCCATCCTTGTCTTACTCCTTTAACTAGCCAGCCTTTCTCCAAAAAACTGACAGCAATTATATTCACTTTCCCTTTTTAGGTAGCTATTGTTTTGTTCACTTTACCATCTGAATGCTGAAGTTACTCTTCCCTACTGAGTGATTAACCTATCAATATTTTTTAAAGAAGTGCATTTACTAAACTCTGTATATATGTGCTCCTTTAAGTCCATTCACATATTAATTTAGTTACCCTTTGAGAAACTTGACTAAATTTCGGTATTGAGGGGTTTCCCATGAATATGCTTTTGTAGGAAATTAAGAGTCTTGTCTTTTTTACTATATAATCCCTTGTATAAGGATATCCCATCCTATTGCAGATGGAATTCAAATTATGTTGTTACAAAAAAAAAATCACAGTATAGGCTACTTGCAGTTGACTGATCTGTGTCTAATTAATGTGAAACCCCAAATAAGAGGCAGAGGGAGTGATGAGTTCTCAGTCCATACTGCACCAGATGATTCCAATGTGAAACAGTATATTAATTTACATTTGTCCGTACTAACTTGTAGTGAGCTGTAAAAACAGCGTGTTGCTGCTTAATTGATCTGGGAGGCCAGTATTAGCCTCATGTTTCCAGATATTTTCTTCACAGTTCCTGAAGAGAATTACGCCTGTGAAGGAGGTGTTTAATCCTGCCATCAACCTTGCATCATCCTGTATCTAAGCATCTGTTTTATACTTTAATGCGTTCATTTTATCCTTTACTGTCTTCTTTCCTTTTATGTATTTGTAGAAAGCCTTATTATTCTTCACTATATTGCTTGCTGTCCCCTCTGATACTCTACTTTTCTCCTGTGTAATTTTCTTTTTTTACTCAGTCTAGCTCCCAACATGTATTTTTCCTTTAAATCATTTCTTCTTGATGGTTTTAGTTGCATCTACACCGCATTTTTCATCAATATTTCTTCTGTTGCCTCTTTACTTTTGCCATTTAGTCATCTTGGGATTTTTGTCTCCTTAAAAAGGATGCTGTTCCATTAGACATTTGTTAGTACATCTTTGAAACAAGTCAATTCTTTTTCCACGCATTGTTCCTTTAAAGTTAATTCTTGACTTCGGTCACCTACTATTTCTTTTGTCCTTAGAAACTTGTCATTTTAAAATTTCTCGCTAGTTTGTTACCCTTTACATCCTTCTTCTCTTGAATTATGATGTAAGAATTGAATGTATTCAGTAGAGTTATGTTTTCTTCCTCAATTTGTGGGGCAACTGGGCAGTGCAAGGGCAAACCTGTAGTCTGAGTAAGTTCAGTGCAAGTATGGGAGGAGTGGAGACTAACAGAGCAGACTTGTCTGCCTTCCGATTCTTGGTCTGTCCTGGACCATTTTGGCCTTCATTGTGATGTGAAAGGTGTTTATGCTAGCCTTTAGCCATCCATGACAACACTTATATTTCCTGAACCACCCCTCGCATGCTTGAGGCTTTGAAGAGCATGGTACAGTAGTACCATGAACTAATTCTGCAATACTTGTGGAAATTCCTTTTATGCAGAGGGAATTTCCAGTGATCCAGTTAAACTGCTTTTATGTCTTTTAAGCTGGAGTGATGCTTCCTTAATTTAGAATTGATTTTCATTTACATTTTCTACAATGCCTGCTGTACTGGGACTGTGATTGAGGACTATAATGCTGCAGTAGTTTAAGTGGAAACGGGATCATGACAAGACATAAGATTTGGGCAAGAAACTTTGATTTGTAAGATATTTTTTAGTTGGGTTTGCTGATGGGCAACTCAGGAGAAAACCGTCACCTAAATGGCGTAATAAAACTAAGTTGTCCTGTTTTGTTATGCCTACCAGGTGAATTAAACTCATCCTTGATGTTTCTCTACTGAAATCAACAGAGTTGGTGTATTACCAGATTTTTCACTGTGATGGGTTGACCCTGGCTGGACGCCAGGTGCCCACCAAAGCCGTTCTATCACTCCCGCATCCTCAGCTGGACAGGGGAGAGAAAAATATAACAAAAAACTTGCGGGTCGAGATAAGGACAGGAGAGATCATTCACTAATTACCATCACGGGCAAAACAGACTCAGCTTAGGGAAAATTAGCTCACTTTTTATTACAAATCAGCCAGAGTAAGGTAAATGAGAAATAAAACGAAATCTCAGAACACCTTCCCTCCACCCCTCCCTTCTTCCCGGGCACA
>NW_010972590.1:101146-101667 GCF_000737465.1 Haliaeetus leucocephalus
ACAGGGGTGCGTAAAATATAACAAAAAACTTGAGGGTCGAGATAAGGACAGGAGAGATCATTCACTAATTACCATCACGGGCAAAACAGACTCAGCTTAGGGAAAATTAGCTCACTTTTTATTACAAATCAGCCAGAGTAAGGTAAATGAGAAATAAAACGAAATCTCAGAACACCTTCCCTCCACCCCTCCCTTCTTCCCGGGCACAACTTCACTCCCGGATTTCTTCACCAAGCCCCCCCAGCGGCACAAGGGGGACAGGGATGGGGTTAACGGTCATCACGTGTTATTTTCTGCCGCTTCACCTCCTCAGGGCGAGGACTCATCACACTCTTCCCCTGCTCCAGCGTGGGATCCCACCCACAGGAGACAGTCCTCCACGAACTTTCTCCAATGTGGGCCATTCCCACGGGCTGCAGTTCTTCACGAACTGCTCCAGCATGGGTCCTTTCCACGGTGTGCAGTCCTTCAGGAGCACACTGCTCCAGCGTGGGTCCCCCACGGGGTCACAAGTCCTGCCA
>NW_010972590.1:101862-134362 GCF_000737465.1 Haliaeetus leucocephalus
TTCACAAAAGAAAAAATACTACTGTAGGGAATTTTATTTTTTTCCTTCAGTGAAACACAGTGTTTTCCTCTGAAAAAATTATCTTAATATTTAGAATCTTGATAATGCAACATACTGTTGTTTCATTTGTAAATTGCACTAGCATAAAATATTTTTGTGTGTATCTGTACCTAAATGTGTGTTGCGTTATAGTGTACCCTCTGAAGTGATTTACTGTAGGACTGTAAAAAAGCAATTGTTCTAAATTTAAGGTTCAGTTCACATGTAATATTCTAGATACTATGTCCATAATCCACTGTACTACAATTGTCATGGTCTAACCCCAGCCAGCACCTAAGCACCATGTAGCCACTCGCTCTGTGCCCCCGTGGTGGGATGGGGTAGAGAACCAGAAGAGTGAAAGTGATAAAACTCGTGGGCTGGGATAAACCCAGTTTAATAGGTAAAGCAAAAGCTATGCGTGCAAGCAAAGCAAAACAAGGAATTTATTCACCCCTTCCCATCAGCAGGCAGGTGTGCAGCCGTGTCCAGGAAAGCAGGGCTTCATCACACACAATGGTTACTTGGGAAGACAAAACACTGTAACTCCAAATGTCCCACCCTTCCTTATTCCCACACTTTATATGCTGAGCATGACGTCATATGGTCTGGAATATCCCTGGGGTCAGCTGGGGTCAGCTGTCCCAGCTGTGTCTCCTCCCAACTCCTTGTGCACCCCCAGCCTGCTCGCTGGTGGGGTGGGGTGAGAAGCAGAAAGGACCTTGACTCTGTGTAAGCACTGCTCAGCAATAACGAAAACATCTCTGAATTATCAACACTGTTTTCAGGACAAATCTAAAACTTAGCCCCGTACTAGCTAGTATGAAGAAAATTAACTCTACCCCAGCCAAAACCAACACAATACTTACAGATCATTAAAAAAATTACACCATACTGTATAGCTCCTCTTGCATTGTACAGTCTAATAGGAAATTCGGTCTACTAAATTCTTCAAATACTATTAAGTAATATAACATTTAGTGTAACCACAGATCTGAACTTAGTCTGTCACTATAGTGCATCTCTTTGTGCTTTGCAAATTGTGATCCCTTCAAAGCTTCATAGTGAAATCGGTGTAGGGCTGATTCCTCTTAAAAACATGGATCTTACTGTAAATCTTACTCCTCATCTAAGAGCAGCATGAAGCTCATAGAGTTGATATTTCATCTTTTGAAAGACAGGTCAGCAAGAATTTGGTTTAAAATATATGTGTGTTTGTTTTGATAGAGAGCAGAGGCTCAACATAAGTGCCACTTTTTGATTTAAGGAAGACTCTGAGGGTGACCTGACTGTTCAATGAAAATAATATGTCCTATGTCAGGGCTGAAAGATCTGGATCAATTACTGTGTTTTACTAGCCATGCAGAAGTAGATGGAGCTTTTTAGTCAGTCACTGGTATTATTCTTCCTGTATCATAATATTTGAATTTGATGTTGCTTTTGGGGGACACTAAGGTCAAATTATACACATAACTTCTGCCTGTCTGATATTCTTTGGTGCCACGTTCTCTGTTCAGATCTTTCACATGCCTTTGTGGGTCTTTTTTTTACTTGATGAGCCATACTCATGAACAGTGGGTACTACTTGAGAAGAATTTCATTGTTTTGGTGTCATTATTACTTTCAGCCCAGTAAGACAACTCATCCAGAGTAGCAGTCAGAACATTTGAGTTTTAAACTTTTTACTGTACGAAAAAGGGGCTTCTCTCTCATGCATTACATGAATGAAAGATATATCTTAGAAAGCCAACTCCTGCCCTCCCAGTTGCCCAGGTCAGAAGAGCTTTCTTCTGGAAGCATAGAAATTCAGCCATCCTGATCAGGAGGGTTTTTTACTACATTAAGAAACTTGAAGACAGAGTTTGTGCTGCAAAGAAACACCTTCACCAGTAGGTAGTTGAAAGTATTACATGCCTGCTCATTCCATTTATAAATCCTCAGGTACCTCATGAAGCCATTGTTCTCAGAATTACAGACTGGTTGAGGTTGGAAGGGACCTCTGGAGGTCAACTGGTCCAAGTCTTCTGCTCAAGCAGGGACACCTAGAGCAGGTTGCCCAGGACTATTCTTGAAATTGCCATTGCATTTGCTAAATGGAGGGAAGTCTCCCACTCTAGAGTCATTTTACTCAGATAATCTTTATCATTGTCATTCAGCAGATAAAGGATTAAAAAAAAGTCCTAATCATCATATGGTTCTGTGAAAGAAAAATCCAAATATTACACAAGATTTAACCCAGGTCTGCATCACATGATCTAAGCTGTGTTAGGAGGGGAACAATAACCATTTGGAGCTTAACTTTCCAGCTACCTTAGAATTCTTACAGCTCTCCCATAGTAACTAGGCTTCAGCCCTTTACAATAGTGCAACTCTCTGTCGTGGTATTCCATGTCAAGATAGCCTCACAGCTGATGGATATCTTGCAGTAGTGAGTTGTTTTCAAACTAAGGATCTCTCTTAATGATATGGGAGTTGCTGTGGTTCAACAAGTTTCACAGCATTGCCTTTCAAATCCATTACGACTTTCTGTCGTCTGTCAAAATCTATTTTCTACTTGCCATCACTTCACCAAGACTGCTTTCTGAGCAAGGCAGCTATCAATGCAAGAATCTTCCTTTTGTTAGTATGATGATAAAATATTTCTTTAAAAGTCTGATACTTTTTTTTTTTTACACTTTAATTTTTACATTTTCTTGTTTCAATTTTTCTGAACTATGCATGAAGGAATTGTTCCAGAGTGGTCTTGTACAAAACCTTTGTCCTGTAGCATAATCTGGCTTTGTAGAAAGTATTCAAAATGCTTTGCTTACTGGTTTGTCTATACCTAAAAGTTTATATAGTTTAGTGAAGTGTGAAATAGTAGTAGTGATCTATTTTACATAAGTTAATAACATTTGGTATTATAGAAGTAGGTATTCCTGATTGACTCCCCATTCCTGGAGCAAATATCTTCACAGAAAGACCTGAATCATTCAAGAACAGTTTTTCTGCAATTGCTGTCCTTGAATTTTTCCCAAATAGCTGAATGTGTAGACAAGCTCTCAGTTAAAAAGTCGGTCTTTGTGCTGTTATCCATTCTCCTAAAGTGTTTATGTGTCTGGGGGTCATAACTTATATGGGCTAGATGGCTGAGATGGTGAAGTACATAAGACATCTGTTAAATCAGATGGAAAGAAAATAAAACTATTCTCAATGGCAGCGGCCTGGGCAAAAAGGTCCACTGCTCTGTAAAGGAGACACCTGCTCTTTAAAAGAGTGCTTTATCAAGCACTACGGTGTAGAGTTCTTGTTCAGTGCTGATAGATTCTTTGTAGAAATACACTGCATATGTTGAAAAAGTGTATTCCTTTTATTTCTTTTTCCTGAGGAAGGGGGAGTGCCCCCTTTTCTTCTTATACCATCTTTAAAAACAAAATAAAACACACACCATTCTCCATTTCTGTTAATGACGGGGAGTTAGTCCACATCTGTCACAGGACACAGAAATATGACTGAGCAACAAATCATTCCTTCTTATCTCTGAGCCTCATTGTAGGGAATGTAACCTGGCCTGGAACCTGAATGTGAAGTGATGTGTGTAGTTTTTGTCTTGGGATAAAACAGCAATAAGTAATGGAATATTGTAAAGTTCTAAAAGGTCGGAGTAAAAATCCTCCTTCTGTTATCCAGAGTATGCATTTCATAAGTTTTTGTGTATGCTACAAAGTCTAGCCTTTTCCTAGGTTTTTGAGAAGAAGAAGAGTTGAGCCTTAGATGGTGAAATGTATATTTTTTATATTTTTGAGTTATAAATTAATTTGGTTATGATATCATCCAGTTTCTCAAAGGACAAGTAGTAGCCAATGTAAATCAGACTGGCTCCATTGAAATCGGAAGAACTGCATTCATTTACAAAGTCTAAGAAACTGTCTAAAATATGTCTTGAAATTATTCTTGTTTAATGTTTGATCCTGCTTTGTAAAAAGGCTTACAAACCCTGTATTCTGGCTTGGACTCTGGTTCAGTTTGTATAGTTTTGCTGTTTGTAAAACTATGAGAATTTAATTAGGTGTGAAAAGCAAGATGGCAATTTGAACTGCATAGAATTTAGAATCTGTTATCTTAGAAAATATCAGTTCAGAAAAATTCATTCTCTGTCTCCGGAGACCTGTATTTTCCTTCTGGTAGTTCCCACAGCTTTAGATTTTTTAAAATGGGTATTGGTCCCTTGATTCAAGAAAAATTCAGATTTTTTTATTAAATACCATTAAAAATGCTTTAAAAATGCAATTAAAATACTATTATGATAACTAAGATCTTCTGTATTTTGATCTGTATATATACTAATCATATACACCAGAAAGAAGGTCATGGAGAAGCTATGCCAGATGAAGACAGGTATCTGCTCTTTTGAGATTAGTTGGTTATAAAAATCTCTGGATACCAAAGAGGACACCTTCAGTAACTCTTTGCCTAACTTCAGGAAGCAATACTTCTTGAAATCTGACAGGTTTTACCATGGGGACAGCAGCAACAATGCAGCTGAAGAGTCCCATCAGCTGATTTGCAAACCGCTGTCTATGATGACTTTAATGTATAGATAGACCCAGTTTGATGTGGATTTTTCAGACATTCTTGTACCCAAGAGCCAGTTACACTTCATTTTCACCAATGAAATCTTTCCTTAATAATTTGAATTTGAAACTAAAGCATTGACATTCATAATTTTAACATGTTGATTGGTTTGGTTGTATGACTGCTTTGTGGGAAAGGAGGAGGTTTTACAATTATGTTTGTGTTTGGATTTAATTTGTATGGTAAGTATGAGATTTATGGAATGCAATGTGCACAATGTTTTATTTACAATTCCAGAGACTATGAGTACACACAACATCTGAATTTGATCTCTGAAAACCAAGTTTAGAAGATATGGCATAATTTGATGCTAATTGTCTCCCTTAATTGCACCTTCCATCTGCTTATTTGCTAGTTCTATACTTAAGTCATTACAGTATTTATTACTTGATTTCTGGTTGTATTTCACTTTCCAGTGATGTACTTACTACACGTAATATCTTTGTTTTGTTTTACTTAACGTATTATCAGTGTCCTCTTCTTCTGTACACATTTTAATTTTTTTGAGTTGTAATTTGCCAAAAAGAATGTATTTTTTTCTGTGTGTGGGAATATATAGGAAAGACACAATAATTTAGCATTTCCATGTGAACAAGATATGACCTGTTTGATCAGTCTGTTGATGTTTTTTTTCCTGCCATGCCAAAGTGGCACTTCAGAGCTAGAAGTCATAAGATGCCTAACAGACAGGTTCTATCTGTTCATAAAAATTGCCTTTCACCATCAGTTGTAATAAAAGAAAGATGTGATGTCTCTGGCTCTGTATGCAGAAGAAGTTACTTGTCATTCCCCCACCATGTTGCTGGTGGAAAAAATTGTGTGAATGCTGTCACATTTAGTTCAGGCAAAATTATCCAGGTTTAAATTAATGTGGCTGTTGGGGTTGCTTTGTGGAGGGGGGTTGCTTTTATTTGTCTGATGTGAATGAAAAACAGCTTCAGCAGCTATTCAGGGAGCAGGGTAACCTCCCTTACAGAGCTGGTGATAAGATTGCAGAAGAGGACATCAGTGTATCACCTAAGATTACTTTCTTTGCAGCTACGCACTGGGAAATCTGATGCAAACTGGAAAACTGTATCTAAATTCTGTGATTAAACAAGACGTGTCTGAAGAATTTCTTTTTAATTAGATATGATAATTGGAGAGGAAGTTAAGTGGTGTTTTACATGGGATCCTTCTATTCTCAATGACCTTAGAGAGAAAGTTTTAGTCCCCGTGACTGAAGACCAAATGATATTCCCTTTTCTTGGTTTGGTGTGGAAAGGAGGGAGGGAGGAAGGGGGGGAGGGGAATCATTGGAGTTTGTGCATGAAATTTTGCATATTGGTGTTGTAGCCCTTACAGGATGTTCATGTATGTGCATTTTTTAAATGTATAGTGAAACATATCTCAAGTCATTCAGGACCTAGCTGAAATGGTTTAATTAAAGGCCAAGAGAAATTGTGATGGAAACCTTAGGGAAACTTCAGAGTAGTCACTTAGAACATGAGCTAACTTAGATTTAGTTGCTTTGGGAAAAAAAGATTAAACAGCATACCTATTGAGCCTACCTAGTACAGCAAATTTCATACCGTTTTTCATTGTTTTCCTGGAATTTTTGGCAAATTTATGGGTTACTAAGAACCTCAAAGAAGAATTGTATTGCAAGTTAAATTTGAGTGGTTACCATATAGATATGGTTAAAGGTAGCGGAGGGGTGGCTTCAGCATCTAGTCTGTAGTGGTAACCTACTGCAGAAACCTCTTTTCCTACAGGTCATTGAAGCCCCCATTGTCTGCTGTGGAGTAAAGCAGTACTTCACGACTAGCCTCTGGAGTGGAAGGCATACCTCTCCTCCGGATGAAATTGCAGCATATGAGCTAGAGGAATTCAACCTAGGGAGACTGGCTTTGCAATCTTAATATGCCCAGTGCTCATGATGAAAATGGAAGTCTGGCTGGAGCTGCCAAACTGAAAAGCTGTGTAAGAGTGCAGCTTAGCTCTTTTGTGATAACCTGGCCAAGTATGTAATTCTGAATGTTTTCATTTATAAATGCAACCTATAAGAGTTTATCTATGAGATATGCCTGCTTGCCAAGTGAGCAGAGTAATTGGTGAACATATTAGTATGGAAAAATGTGGAATGAGAGAAGGGCATGTATTCTTGATATAAAAATGGCACAACACTAGAAGAACATATTTGTACATAGAAAATACAGACAGAAAGCCTAGAAAGACTGAATTACAACCCATAGAAGATGCATAATGTATGTAGAAAATTTCATCAGTGTAACAAAATGGGTTGGTTGCTAATTCTGAAAATATTTATCCTATGTCTGTAATGTATGTAATGCAACACGTCTGTTGGCCAAATTTGCTTCTCAGATAGTATTCACATTTCAAAGAGACTTGAGTGTATTGAGGAAAGAATTCAGCCAAAAATATTATTCTTTTTCAGTTTCATAAACATCTTGTATAGGTTAGTGTGTTGACTCAGGTGAGGAGAATGAAAGGGTGATTACACTTTAGGGTGTTGCTTTTAGAACAACTGTACTTCTACCTGTTGTATTGTTCAGTCATCTTACACATAATACCATTTGTCATAAACTTACCAACAGTAACTAGTGATATGTATCACACTTCTGTATTACTTAGCAGAAAATGGTTTTAAATAGCCTCTTCATTTGTTCAGTGGCGTACGCTTTCATGATGTGTGTTTTAATCCTTGTGTCTCAGTTTCCTAACTACAAGATAGGCTGGGTATGGCTTTTTCTCCCCCCCTCCTTGCTGTGCCTCATCTGTCTATACAGGTTGCCCTTGGCAAAAAGATTTCCCTTTGTTCTTTGAGCAAAACCTAGAAACTTTAGGGTTTCTTCCTTGAGATTTCTAGGCACTTGCCACTTCCTCTGAAAGCATATACAGTCACCCAGTTGTTACTTGGAGGGGAGCTTTCTGTATCAGTTACGCTTTAGCGTCACCTTTAGCATTTAAAAAAAAGTCTTTCTCCCTCATAGGTTCACCCCTCACTCCTTTGTTTTCAACTGGTAACACAGATGTATCCTGTACTAAATTAAGCATAAGGTGCATAGGTTTTGATCTGTGTTAGTAAACTAATAGGTCTTTCATATACCTTATGCTTTCTGTCACTTGTGCATGGGGTTTGGGGCCTTCAGCTGGAGGTGGCAGGTAAATTATTCTTAGGAGAATAAAAGGGTAAGACCACAAAAAAGTTAAAATGTAAAAAGGCTTCTTGCGGATAGCCTGTTTTGACATGAGGTTCATGAAAGGTGAGAATAAAGCACATTAATTAGTGGCTAATAAGTAAACCACTGCCTTGATAGATAGGAACTCTGAGACTGCATCAAACTACCCTCACAAAATCTTTTACAAAGGGACTAATTTACAGGGCTGTACACAGTGACAAAGTATTTCTGTAATTACTGTTGAGAAAAGTCCCTTGTTCTTTGCTGCTGTCACTGAGAGTAGTAATGCATAATCTTTTAGGAAGACTTGTTTTTGTTTTGTTTATTCACAGCAAAGTTTTTGCTCTTTGGTGGCATGACATGTGTGGTCCTTTTCTGCTGTCAGCAATTAAGAGATGGTCTCAACTGAGCAAAAAGGCTTTGTGACATAAGGAACATTTTCCTGAAATGTTCCCATGTGAGCCATGGGTTTGGTTACACTCTGAACGGGTGAAAAAAGCATGGCTTTTGTTAGAATGACAGGCAGGCAGCAGAAGCAAAGTTTAACCCAAATCCTTTTGTAGATATTGGAAAGTCATAAGCCTTGAGATGACACTGGCACATTCAACATGCTGTGTGATCTGGGACTCTGTTGCTTGTATCACTGTGTGAATGTGTGTACAGTGTAAACATTTTATGAAGTGCAGTTTCTGATCCATCGGTCTGTCTGGGCAAGAATGTCCCTTGATACTAAAAAGAACAGCAATCAGGACAGAATTGGTCAATGCGGCATGTCTAATGGTGGGAAGATATTTGAAGGACTCACTATAGACACAATAGGCTCTCTAAATAGCCTCTTTGCACCCGGAGTCTTATTGCAAACAGGTTCATTAAGGAGAGACATTCTGACACACAGCATCACAGTAATGAAAGTAGCTCTGTTTTTCTAATATTGTGTCTTGCCACTTCAGTTATGCTGCTGGTACAAGATTTCCCTTGTGTTGTTGTATATTTCTCTAGAAAAAGAATCAGTCTTCATAGAATATACAATTATTTTGTACAGGAATATATAACTCATACCTAAGAATCTGTCCTTCCTGTTTATGTGCACTAGTGCAAAAATAATTGGCAATCACATCTTCAAAACCAAAAATGCTTTCACCTTTGATTTGAAAGGCTTATGTATGTTAAAATGGTTATAACACAAAAATATATATATACAGTTGTAATTTACTTTCATGAATATACAAAGTCAGATATAAAATGTTGTCCATGACCAAATATAAAATAATATTAGTAATTTTTTTTTCCCATGAGGCACCTTGGCTTGTTTTGCTTCTTTTCTTTTTTCTTTAGGCACCGAAGTATAAGTTCATAGAGAGGAAAATCAAAAGGTTATAGTTTATCCTACTTTACATATAACTGGTGTGTGACTTAAGCTGTTGGATTGGCTTAATGTATACTTTGAACATTATGACCATGGGGGGAAAAAAGGTAATATTGGTTTAAAAGTGGATATGGAAAATTTAATGTGCTCAAGTGGGAACAATGGCATATTAAAAAAAAAAAAAATTCATGACACAGATCTAATAATTCACTTGCCCCTGTAGGAATGGGGTATCGGCTCTGATGCCGCTTGGTAGTTTATTTTTATATACGCCCCTGGTCCCTGCTGTATATCCTTCGTATGGGTTCCAGAGAAAAGAAAGAAAATAACCTGTAGGGAAATCAGCTTAGAAACCTTTCATTAAATACATTGTGTTTCATATCATGTCGTTCACAAAATCTCCAAGAAAGATAGAAAGTGTTATCAGACTGCATGCGTAAAATACTATATTTGAATACTATAATTTGCTGTAAGATTAAGGACCAAGGGTATAGACATATTCGTTATTTCATTATTCACTTATGCTTGATGGATAATGCTTCAGGGGTTCTTTTCATTTTTTCTTGCCTAGCACAGATATGCAGTTTTAACTTTTTATTTAATGCTGCAGAAAACATTCATGTTCCCCTAAGCTTTACTGTCCTGCTTGTTTGCTTTTTAGTGGTGTCATTATTATTCTTTTGGAGGGGTTTTATATTGCTTTTAAGTTTGGGGTTTGGGGTTTTTTTCCACAGGCATATACATTAGTTTACAAGTAGCTAAACTGTACCAATTATAAAAGAAATTTAAAATTACTTTTTGACAGAAATTGAGAAATGGTCCGTTTGTGATTGCAAATAATTATTTGTTTTATCTCAAGGTAGGAAAATTGTGATTACTTTCGTTAATCTGTATTGAAAAACAGGGTTGACAGAGTACATATTATGGGGGCTTCAAAAACCTGTCACCATTTTTTTCACTGTTCATGAAGCATAGCGCCAAATTTGGCCTGTGACTGTTTTCTGCACATAAAAAAAGTTCATTAAATAACAAGTAAACGTAGTTTGCTGAATACATTATGGATTATTTTTTTTTCCTGTGGTATTATTACATGTTAAATTGTGCATTTTCTTACATGGAGTTAATGGATGTAGATATTCAGCTGCATTTGCACATGTGGTAATACTTGTACTAGTATTGGTTTAGTTTGTGGAGGGCCTAAAAATGGCTTGGTGTAGCGGTGGTGTTACTGACAATGGGCCTCTTACTCTTCCCCCTATTTTTCTTCCCTCTTTTCCCTATCTGCTTATATATAAGTAGCTTTCTCTTTCTTCTTATTTTGCCTAATTTAATATTCATCAGTGGTTCTTATACATAGGGAGTGGCACAAACTACAGTGTTTGTCATTCCAAAGACCACAGGCTCAAACTCCATGTAATTCGTAGCAGAAAAGGTGGCTGCTCTGCCTGGTAGCTCCTCCCTGGCTGGGTGGTATTGTCTACCTTGTAAGTTACGATTCTGTAACAGTACGATGTTGTTCGAGTTTCTTTGCATGTTATTCATTGTGTAGTACTACAGGAAGGAAGAAACTAGGACGTACCAACTATGGGAGATGTTTTGTATCCTCTCAGCTGTCCTGGGCCAGAACATTGGTATCTCTTGAAGAATAACTATGACAGATGAAAATGGAAGTAGCCACCCCCCACCCCCCCATGCCTTCAGAGCTTGTTCCCCAGCAGTAGTAGTAGTACCACTGAATTCTGTTTCACCATGTGTTTGCCGTCATCTCAGTTACCAAGTCATTCCCATGACTCCTCTCTAGTCATCTATATTCTTATATCATTGCAATGGAAACTGAATGCCATCAAAACTACTGTTTGTGTATGAACACATTTGTAGTGCCATATATCCTAGTTGGAAAGGCATAGGCACTTTTTTCCCTTTTTCTTTTCCTAACAGAACTGTGTGGTTTTCTTTGGTCTTTTATTGTGTGAAGAAGGTGGTCTTTAAGAAGCCAGCCTTGCATATTGTAGTTAGGGTAGTGAGGCTCAGGCAAGCCTGGTCTCTTTAATTCCACATTTGTGAGCTAGCTATCAAGAGTTCTCTGGAGGATGCACACACCTCCAGGTGCTGACTGTCCATAGTAGTAGGTGCTTCCTGAAGCAACCTGTGGAATTCTGAAACAGGTGCTTAGGGTGCCCGAGCCTTAACATTAAGTTTAGTGCAATATTCCTTTGAGAAAATGTGAGGACACTATGTTGAGGTACCGTCAATAGCCTGTGCTAGTAAACTGACAACTGCTGTATTCTGAGCTACAGGCAGCTGAAGTTTTGGGGTTTTTTTTGTTTTTTTTTTAAACAAAGTGTGTTTCTTGCCCCAAAATTATGTTACTCAAATCTACAAGTCATTCATGTAGCAGGCTTACCAGGTGTACACAGAAAAAGGTGTCTTTAGCAACCTGTGTGGGTGTTCAGAGGCAGCAGGATGTGACTGAACTGGAATCATGAAATCACAGAATGGTTGAGGTTGGCACGGACCTCTAGAAGTCATTTCACCCAACCCCCCTCCTCAGGCAGGGTCACCTAGAACCAGGATCCTGAACTCCACTGTCTCATGGTCACTGCAGCCAAGGCTGCCTTCAACCTTCACATCCCCAGTGAGCCTTTCCTTGTTTGTGACTATGAGGTCCAGCACAGCACCTTTTCTCATTGGCTTCTTTATCACTTGGGTCAGGAAGTTGTCATCAGTGCTGTCCAGGAACCTTCTGAATAGCTTATGTCCTGCTGTTCTGTTCCTCCAGCAGTTAACTGGGAGATTGGTCTGGCATGAGGACCATGGCTTGTGAATGTGAGGCTCCTTCCAGCTGTTTGTAGAAGTCCTCATCCACTTGTTCATCCTGGTCAGGCAGCCTGTAATAGACACCGACTACAATGTCACCTATACAGATCTGCTCCAATAACCTGGCCTAGCACATTTCAGGGAGGGCTGGCAGCCTGGCAGGTTACTTACAGAGTGGTCCTTTCCTTTGCAGCATGCTGGGAGTCTTTCGAAGAGTTAACTTATGCCAGTCTTCTATCATGCAGTTGTTGCTTTCAGAAAAGTCACTGGAAGGCAGAGGGTTGTTTGCACCTGAGATGGCAACCATGATATTTTAATTTGTTTATTGCTGTCATTTTAGACTGGTTTTTTTCAATATCCAGGAAAGGCAGCTGTGCAGGCTTTTAATCCATGTATAAAATTCACCTCTGCTGTGCTTACTAAGTGGTATTGACAACTGATAATGACAGAGAAGCTGGCAAGTAATAACTAGTGATGATTTCGCAGGTAGCTTCCCTTTCCTCGCATAACTCCCTTCCTCCTTCTCTGTCTTCCCTCCTTTCCTGTCGTCTTTTTTTTCTTCCTTCCCTTGCCTCCATTCCCCCCTCCTCTTTTGCCCTTCCCTCCTTTCCTTCTTCTCTCTCCTCCTCTCTTTTCCTGCTCTCCTCTTCACAGAATTACAAAATTACAGACTGATTGAGGTTGGAAAGAACCTCTGGAGGTCATCTGGTCCAATCCCTGTGCTCAAGCAGGGTCACCTAGAGACAGCTGCCCAGGACCATGTCCAGATGGCTTTTGAGTATCTCCAAGGATGGAGACTCCACAACCTCCCTGAGCAACCTGTGCCAGTGCTTAGTCACTGTCACAGTGGGAAAATGTTTCCTGGTGTTCGGAAGGGACCTCCTGTGTTACAGTTTGTGCCCACTGCCTCTTGTCCTGTCACTGGGCATTGCTGAAAAGAGTCTAGTTCCATCTTCTTTGCACCTTCCTGTCAGATGTTCATACACATGGAGGAGGTCCCTCCTGAGCCTTCTGTACTCCAGGCTGAACAGTTCCAGTTCCTTCAGCCCTTCCTCATAGCAGAGATGCTCCAGTCCCTTAATCATCTTAGTGGCACATCGCTGGACTTGCTCCGTATGTCCATTTCTCTCTCGTGCTGGGAAGCCCAGACTTGGCCATAGGACTTCAGGTGTGGCCTCACCAGTGCTGAGGGGAAGGATCACCTCCCTCGACCTGCTGGTAATGCTTTGTCTAATGCTGCCCGGGATACCATTACCCTTCTTTGCCACCAGGCTGGCTGATGTTCAAGCTGGTGTCCACCAGGACCCACAGATCCTTTTCTGCAAAGCTGCTTCCCAGTTAGTTGTTCCCTGGTATACACTGTTGCATGTGATTGTTCCTCCCCAAGTGCAGGATTTTGTACTTTCCCTTGTTGAACTTCATGAGGATCCTGTCAGCCCATTTCTCCATCCTGTTGAGTTTGTGCTGGATGGCAACGTGACCCTCTGGCCTATCAGCTGCTCCTTCTGGTTTTGTGTCATCGGCAAACTTGCTGAGGGTACTCTCTGCCCCATCATCTGGATGACTAGTGAAGACTTTAAACAGGATCAGACACAGTATTGACCCCTGGAATATATTGCTAGTTACTGTTACCCTTTGTTTTCTCCATCCTGCCTTCTCTTCCCCTACTTGCCCCTCCCCAGTTCCTCTCTTCCCCTTATCCTCTTTCTTTTCTGATTCACACTCACCCCTTTCCCCTCCCTGCACTTCCCTTCCCCTTTTTTCCTGTTGTTTTCCATCTGGTCTTAAGTTGTGAAGTGTTTGATAACACTTGGTGTTCATGCAGTGAATAGTATGGTACTGCTCACATCTTTGATTTAGGGTGCTTGACTTAGGCGCTACTGTATTACAACAAAAATCAGAACAACATCAATGTGAATGTCTGGTTTTCATATGCTGCCTTGCAGCCTGGTTTAGAGAATCCAAGGGTTTAGCTATCTAGGCTGGGAGCAAACTTGTAGTGAACTATTCAGGAATACTGCATTTTTCCACTTCTTTTCACATTTTCTATTCCCAGCACTTTAGTTTCCTTCCATTCCTTAATATTGCTACTGGTAGTCAAGACTGAAAATATGTGCATAAAGAGCATCAGTGGAAATGGGTTAGTGATTGACCATTGGAACAACCAACCAAGTAGTTATTCCTTTAACAAATCCTGTATTTGACAGGGTGTGGACTGATACTGCCTTTACACCAGGAGATCTGTTAAATTATACTGGAAAGAGTTGAGCAAGAGGGGCATCCTTATCTCAGTTTTCCCCTACACTTCTCTGTCTTGGACAAATCAACTAAGATTTTTTTTATACGTTTATGTTTGTCTGTGTGTGTGTATGAAAAGACACTGTTGCACTTTTACTTCACCTTTTCTTAGAGGTTCTGCCCCAAAGCGGTAATATTAAATACTGTTGTAACATAACTGTAAGAAATCTTATGCTATGTCTTTTTTCACCATGCTCTTCCCCTCTTCTCCCTTCTCTTCTGCTTGCTGTGGTGTCAGACATGACTTTAAAGCTGCCATCTAATTTAGATCATGTTTTCACAGTGTCTTACAAAGTCTGGGGATAGTCCTGTCTATGAGTGAGAGAAGAAGACACTCCTGGTTTGTGAAATAAACTTAAGCTCTTCAGCAGGTGCAAGAACCCTCAGTGCTCCAAGGGGAAGTTTATGAAAAGTTGAAAGAAATTAACCTCAATTAAAAGCAATATTGATTGATAGTTACAGAGTTAAATATGATATATTGCTCAAGAAAAAACTCTACATTAAAAGAACATTAAAGTTCTGATAGAAAACATTAAACCCAAGAAATTTGCCACAGAGGGTGAAATGTAAAATTGTTTACATCTCTTTCTAATATCTAACTGTAATAGGACACAGTAAGGAATCAGTTAAGAATATCCCCTATTGAGCCAAGGAATTAGGATTCTTCAGGGTGTATTCTCATTTTGGTTTACTGAGATTTTGTTGCTCAGCAGTCATTAAATATGTTAAACTGAAAATCTGGGCCCCTTCAGCTATGAATATATCTTCTGTGTTTTCCATTAGTTTGTGCTTAGTTTCTTAGTTTTTTTCCCCTGAGATAAAAGTCTTTGAAGTTCGGTAGACAAATAATGATGGTTTAAACACTGTTAGCGGTCATATAAGGAAATTACCTACTAGACAGTAGGAACAATCATTTTTATATATATATAGGTGTGACTGCAAACTTAGAAATTCATCCGTAATTGACATTGGCTTTACCAACTGAACATGAAGGAAAACACCAAAACCATTGCTTGCCTTTGGCAGCCATAATAGTTGCTTAGGTTTAGTAGTAGGCTATGTGGATCAGGTGATAACCCGTAATGTTGTTCATATGTTCACTTTCAGTACTTGTCAGGAGGGCTCTGATCTGCTGCATCATCTGCTGGCACATTGTGTTTGACTGGATTAAGCTTCAGGTAGAATTTTTCTACTAGCTTGAAGTTACGCACAATAAGCTAGCACCTTCATAAAAAGCACTGTCCTTCTCTGCAGCCCAGGAGATAGCTCATGCCAATCATAATCTGAAGCACTTAAAGGTGATATTTGTAACTGCTAAATGTGTGGATTTCTTGTGAAATACATGTATTTACTTCTGGTAAAAAGCAAATATAAGTAGGATAAAAAGGTCCTTTTGACTCCCTACTGGGAGCAGCTGCTGTTAAGAGTGGGAGACAAGGACTCATCTCCATTGGGCATCTGCAACTTGGGTTTTTTTTTTCTTCTGACTCTATCTAAAGCAAAGAAGAAAGGGAAGTGAGAATTCCTTTGGAAAGCCATATTTCACAACCATCTGTTAGGTGATAGTATGTGTTTTTGCAGAGAATTAGCATGGTTGAATCCCATTGAGTGGAATGGCACAGATATAAGCTCAATGAAGCCTCACTATAAAAAGTGACAGTCCTTTGCAATGTAAGCAGTGTGATACTTTTTGTTCAATTTAATGTTCAGTTTATGATAATTTAACTTCAGAATGTCTTTTATTAACTCTGCATTACATGGAAGTGTATTTATATATGAGAAAGTCCTTTGCATTGGCAGAGAGTGGTTTTTAAGGCCAAAGTAATTTTTTGTAATACTTGAAGCCCCATAGTGACAGAAGAGTGCATGACATAGCTGTAATAAACCTGCAAGTTGTGGAGCAGAGCACAAATGTTTACAAAATTAGAGTAGGACTCAGTGAACCTCACTAAACTGAGAGTTGACTTCTGTGTGTTAGTCCAAATTTAAGAAACTGAAGAATCTGAACAGAGACAATGTTTAATGGCTCTGTCTTTCAAGAATGGTTGGTGAAGCTTTGGAATTTAAAAGAGGGACGAAATATGTGTGGCCATGACAGATTTGGGGTTAAGTTGGTATGCATGGATGACAGAAATAATTATTATAGGGAGGGGGTTGAAGGAGTAGGGATCATGGTGATTGTAACAGAGTGGTGATTTGCCATGACCCATGTCAGCTCTTTTTGTCAGAGCAGGCAGCAGGTTATGCCTAAGCATTCGCATTGATAAACCAAAGCAGAGCAGTCAGGAGGACTTTGTGTTTAGTGGTCAAGACTTGAGACTTCCTCACTTAGAGAGAATGAGTGGGAAGCAGTGAGAGAGGAGTGGAACAAAATGGGGAGAGAGAGGGAAGATCAGGGAATGAAGAATCTCAGACATTCTCCTTAAAGTGAACTCCTTTGTTGCTATAGAACTGTATCTGTGATTGTCTCATAGCCACCTTTGTTTCCATGACCTTTTTGGCATCCGTCTTCCTAGTCTTACCTGGAAAGTAGTGAAAAAATCACTTTTCTCTGTGTGTTGGAACAACATGAAGGCTTTATAAAGGTTTTCCATTGCTACTGTTCATCATCTGTCTCCTGGTAAGCACTTCAATATTACAAGCTTGACGAATGTTGGCTTCATGTATTTGATACTGTTGAGTATCTTGAACAACAAGGTGGGCTGTTTGGATGTGACTGTCAACCCCTCAGGGATAGCCCTGCTACAAAACTGATAACTCATTGTAGCCCAGGTGTCTATGCTTTACCTGTGATGCCAGATCAGTGTCACTTCAGGTGGGGTGGTTTTCCACTGTATTCCTGCAACTGGCCTTTGAGGCACCAGTGGTGGCATTTCCAAGGCAGACAGGAAAGGAGGAGGGAATAGCAATCATGTGGTGGAGGGTGCAAGGTGAAAAAGCTGAATCTGCAAGTAAATGGAGCATTGCCAACTTACTTAACTAGACCCGGACTACAACAAAAGTTTGGGAATGTCATGAAAAGGCTGCTGAATGAAGCGTGTACTTAATTTAATTTCCTATTATTTCAGTTGAAGGAAATTTGAGACTTTATTATTTAGACAATAGACTACTCGGTATACAATTGTTTGCTAAGGTCATAGATTAAAACTGGCTGTTGTAAAAAACCCAGAAGTATGTTTCAAGTAAAGGAATATATCATTAGATATGTGGAGGATTTGATCAGTGATTTGAGACATGTATAGCATTGCATCTATAAAATAAAATGTTCTGATGTGTTAAAATTCCCTCACAGAAGCCTCAATTCTAGAAAACTATATCTGAATAATCTTACACCTGTAAAATTAAGGGATTGAATAGGTATGCATATCTGTGGGATAAGGGTTTTGCAGCTGTTTTTTTCAGAGTAGGGATCATTATTTCTGCCAGCAGCTAACATATGTATAATAATTGCAAAAGCACAGCTATTTGCCTAACTGTCCAGTTTCATGTGCTGTCTGAATGTATATGCAATCAAACTTGTGTACATAGCTCCCATAGCTTTACAGTTAATGTACATACTTTTGTTTTCAATGTAAAAAACAAATGTTGAGAGGCTAAGAGTTCATAGGGTATTAACTGAAAATAAAATTGACTTAGTTCTCTTAAATATATTAGAGGAACATTCTCTGCTGTGTCTTTGTTTTCTATAGGCAAAAATAAAATCTGCAAGCCCATTGGAGTTTTAAATACAATATAAATGTCATACATAATCATAACAAGTATGCAAAATGTTTTCAAATATTTGTATTGTATGGAAGCAATTACTGGCACTGACTGCATCACACACCCCTCATATGGGCTAAGGCCAAAAGAAATGAAGGTCTCTAAACAAAATTACTTTGTGTGGGTGGGAAGAGAGTGAGTTTTAACTTTTATTAGGGAGCAACATTGAGCTGTATTTTATTGCCAATCACATACTCTGTAACTCAAATAAATACTAAAAAAAATTGTTCCATGTCAGGCTTTTGTTACTTTTTCTTGTCCTTCTCTGTCGCAGGTCTTCCAAAGGAGACTCTTGCATTTTCATAGTAGAAGACTTTAAGGTATGGTGTGTACAAATGGAAATCTAGCAAGAATTTACTTCTCCATTTGCTGTGCAGCCATATCTATGGTTGCTGAGATACTACATAGCATTTTTTCTCAGCACGTTAATTTTACTTAGAGTAAACCAGCACTGCCTCCCATGCTTCCATTTCATATCTGTAAGTTACCGTGATGGATCTGCCAGGTGCTTTGTTCAATGGTGCATTTGCAATTCTGGATGTTCAGAGCAACCTTCTCTGGAATCTTGCTTTCTGACATTGGTGAAGCTGTCTGTAGCATATGGTTTGTACACATGGGGATGGAAACAAATACTCCATCTTGTCTTCTGCAGGTAGACGCTTATTTTCTTTCAAAGAAGTACATTCTCATATGTTAGTGACTTTCACTTTCCTTGCATAGCTCCTTCCTCCACACTTAGGCTGTTGCTGATCTTTGTAAGCTTCTGATGCTTGCCGTGTTAGGAATGTCCCTTCGTACCCCTTGAGAAGCCTGAATGCCTCGCATGCATAAATCATGGCCACTTCTTCTATGCCAGCTGGTCTAATGAAGGACATAGCCTTTTCTGACTATTTGTCTTTTTCTCTGTTTTAAAAGACTGTCTCTCCTTATGTCCTGGGCTCTTAGTAATGGCAGTTGTGCTACTTCATTGCACATACATAGAAAGAACGCCTCAGGAATCAAAACCAGAATATTTCAAAGTTGGAGGAGACTCTTCACTAATGCATACAGCCCCTTCTTAAAACTGGAACATCACTTCTCTGAGAAAATACTTTTTCAGGGTCTTTCCTGCTGTGACTTGTCACAGTGAAATAGTGGCATTTGGGAATTTCTCACAAAAGACTAACTGTGATGGTCTTGCTTTCGTGGACATGCACTTGAGTTGTTATGCTGCCACTTCGTTATATTGTGTACTGTACGAAGCTATGTACCAGCTGAATTCCAAATAAGGGAGAATACTTCACTGCAGAAGTTTAAAGGACATTGCTTAGTATTTGCTCCCTGATGTTTCATGGGGCAATGTAAGTTATATAATAAATCTCGATGTCACACTCATGATTTGTGAAAATCAGCAATTAGGAATTCACAGGCAAAATGTATTGTATGTTTTGGTCCATAGATTAGTAGAACAGCATCTCTGAATGCTGCTGCTGCAGGCAGAGATACTTTTGGAGGATAATGCTGTAGTGGTGTGTGTCATGAACATCATATGGCAGTAGGGACACATACAGGCAGCATGTTTAGAAAGTTTTGAATGAAATAGTCTTGGGACTATGGATTATGCAGCTGAGTACAAACTACAAAGCTGAAAGGGCAGAGAAGCAGATGAATGCTTTTGTTAGGGCGTGAGGTACATGGAGGAGATTGGGTTCAGATTATTTTACGCTAAAATGAGGCTTATATTGCACTATTTGTATGTGTATGGGCATTAGAAATGTATCTGTGGGTATAATATCATACTTTAGACTACACTTTTGTGGGTTTTACAATCATTGGAATCCCTGTAAGCCTGTAATTTAGTTACCTATCTCAAATTATCAGAAAGAATATAGAACAGTGTGGATAAAACAAAGAGTTCAAACCGTTGTCCTGCCCCCTCAAAATTCCTTCTGAGCTTCAGGGTGAATTCCAGTTAATAAAAAAAAGGCACTCCCTTTTGGCTGGAAAAGAGAAAATTGAGAGAGAGAGAGAGAGAGATGCTTTGTGGGTACATGTGTACGCACACACTTAGATACACACACACACAGACAGACTCACACACACACACACACAGACAGACTCACACACACATTGGTTAGGCAGATACTGGAGTAATGCCTTTGAATATCTCTGTTAATTTGGTTTGATGAACCAGCTGTGCTTCCTGTAGGGTAAAACACTCATTCTTAATATTCATAAAATAATATTTGTCACTCGCACAAGTAATTTGCATGTAAGTAATTTTTAAATGTAAATCTTTGCTGTATCCTTATTAGGTAGCTGAAGCATAATTCCCACTTTATACACAGTTTAAAGTCACATCTTCAGAAGTGACTTGTAAATTTGGTTTCCTGATTTAGGACCTGTCAGGCTCTGATTACTCTAACCACTCACAGCTGTGACAGAAGTCAACTGGAACAGCAAATCAGTACCTATGAGCATTAAATCAGGCTCCCCAAAAATGAACCCCTGTAGGAGAGACTGTGTATTTTTCTCTGTGAAGAGGTTGTACGATATGCTATTAAATTGATCTGGATTAGAGTGTGGCACTGTTTATTTCTTGGTTTCTTAATTCACTAGAAAAGGTACCTCACTGAAAATTTTCTCTGTTGCTTCCATGCATACCCATAATGTTCAGGCGTGTTCTTACTGTCTACAAACCATTTTAATTGCGTGCAGTTTCATGATCATGTTATGGCAAGTGTGGTTGGATTTGGAGTTAGTGTGGCTTTTCTTCTGTGCTCGCATAAGAGGGAGTGCCCACGGCAACTTTGTCTGTGAATGAAGCAGAAATTTGCTAGTTAAACAGTTTTACTTCCTATATGACTCATCAATTCTTTTTTTTTTTTTTTTAATTTAGTAGGGCAGTAGGGTAATTGGGTGTATGATATGTATTGGGGATAAATAAATTTTATACTAGTTACATTATACGTCAGCACACAAAATGTTAGTTCTTTGTCTACTTCCTTGGCTTAAAGTAAAATCTGGACCAGACTACAAAAAAGTGAAGTAACTGTAATAGTCAGTCCTTTTTTTAAGAGTCAGCTAATTCAGCTCTTAATGTTAATTTCATGATTCTCTTTATCATTCATAAAGATAAGGAGAAAAGTGTATGTAGTATTAATAGACTTTTTTGACTTTGTAAAAATCTGCTTGTCACCTCATCTGAGAAACTTTTAAAAATATGCACAGAAACTATTTTTATCGTTCTTTTTTTTTTTTTAGTTAATAGATTTTTATGTCTGAGTGGGTAAATTTTCCAGCAACCATTACCACCTGACATTGTGTTACTGTTTCCAGTTTGTACTGACTTGTTGGTTGTCGTGCAGTCTTTCTGCATTACCTATTTACTGTGTCGTTGTGGTGAATTTTGTAATTTCAGTTAATCACGTGAATCACAGTGCTTAGTATATTGCTATCTTCCATAAGCTTTTGTCATTCCTATTTTATAATTCAGTCCTTAGCAGCCTTCCTCTAACTGCAAGGTTTACTTCATTCAGCCAAAGAAAATGAGACAAGGAAAGGTAGAGGAAACTTTCATAATTAAAAGTTTTATAAATAGATTTTATATAGATGCATATGTATATTTAAAGAGCTTGGCCAAATGATGACTTTGACAAAGATTTAACAAACCAGGATTGTGAAGTGTTCTGTAGGCTAACAGTTTTAATGGGTTTATCTTAGACAGTTCTTCAGTTGTGAAAGTGTCAGTTAATAATTTACCCATCCCAAGAGGCAGTGGAAGCAATCACACTCAGCAGTGAGGTACTCCAGGGCCTGTCGCACTGTTGCAGCTCATCTTGACTATAGAAATGCGCCATTGAATGCGACATCAGCACTGTGTCTGCACTTTGACAAATGAAGTCTTGTAAGAGCTAAATAAGGCATGGGAAGTTTTAGAATGAGCAAATAGCACTTCAGCTGATTTCTGCAGTAATGGATTACTGTAAATGTCCATCTGATGCACATCAGAGGGAACACAGGTTAAAATGAAGCGATTTGGGGCTTTTTGGTACTGTGTTTGGGGATGTTTTTTTTGGTGTTTTTTGTTTAAAAAAACCAAACCCAAACCCTGAAACATAGAAAATGCTTCTAAAATCCAGAGGTACAGTTAGCAATGTTTGCATGGTATTTGGAAAGTAAATGTTCTGCTCTGATGATGCATTGCAAGAGCCGGAGTTTTCTACCAGAAATGTGAATGTTTAACATAAAAAAGCCCTGAAATATAGTACTTCTACCATCACCCTTTACCATGCAATTTGTTCAGATGCAGTTGTTAACATGAAATCGCAGTAGATTAAACACTATTTATGTGAATTTTATTCCAACATTTACTCATTGAATTATCCTGTACTACCAGGATGGTAAGTTTTGTAATTTGTTTTCCACTATATGAAGAATGTTTCTCCACAAATACTCATTTTTGCATGCATATTTTTTTATTAGACATTATGCCATTCTAAAGATTTACAGTTATTTAATAATGATTTATTATAGTAATTTATTCTGCCAGCTGTGGCACATTTTTACTGGAATTTGTAAATCAAATGTGTATTGAAATTCGCTAGAAACATGCATTTCAGATTCTAATGAAATGTACTCCAAAATTGTTTTTAGAAGTGGGCAGCTATGTGAATGAACTGTAACTTTCAGTTTCTAGTGTTATATATAAGCTTTTCCTCCACCTGTTTTATTTACTTGCCAGTCTTGGATGTTTCACTTACTTACTACAGGATTAGTGAATCTTGATGCTCCTGTGTGAAGCAAACAGCAACAAAACTGTAGAGTCATTGACTGTGTCCTCCAAGGCATGAGTATCAAATCATGCATTTGACCTGCAGTGATCAAGTCATGTTAAGGATTAGGAAGACAACCTGACAGCAGTTTCAGTGTGCTTCTAATTGCTGTCTCTGTGTTGTGATAGAAAGTGCATGTCTTGAATTTAGTGAGTCATAAGAGACACTGAGATAAATTAGTATTTGAGGTGATAGAAAAGGTGGGATGGGGGGGAGGCAGGGAGAAACCAACAGGTTTTTTACAATATTTTGTAAAACTTTTTCAATATTTTTTCAATAGTATTGTTTCATTTGTGGCTTAACTACAAACTCTACAATTATTTCATTTTAAAGCTCTGGTGAAGCATCATGCCAGTAACTCTCTTTGCAGTTTGTAGTCTGATACCTGCTATTCTTGGCTCTTTGAAAATCTGGCATGAGCTATGGGTGTGAAATACTCTGTAAAATTCCAGCTCAATGTATCAGTTTCCCAACAGTAAAAATCAAAATTAGATACTTCCTTTCTTCTATCTGTTGTCTCTCTTGATTATTCAGGCTATAAACCTTTCTAGACAGGAACTCTCTCTTCCTTTTGTTTGTACAGCACCTAGCACAGCTGGAGGAGGGAGACGGGCTGAGCTTGGTTTTAAGTCTCTTAGACTTTGTTTTAATACAAATAGGATGCAGCTAACAGCAATGGAGCCATCTCTCAGTTCTTGTGTAAATAATCCTGAGATAAATTGTCTTTTAGTGGAAATTCAAAATATGTCAGCTTCTTAGATTTATTTTGTGGGTTTGGTTCTGATCTCAAAAACAAAGCATCTGTTGCTTCATACCTTGTGAAAATCAGCTGCTGTGCATGTGTACACAAATATAGGATCCCAACTTGCCAGATAAGCAGCGATGCTTTCTTGTTTATCAAAGATCAGAAATAAACTTCAAATGAATTCAACACAACATGTTAGAATACTGAAAGATTGCTTTTTGCATTTTTGTGAATATGATCTCTTTGTGACAATAAGTAAAATTGTCAGGACAGGATTCAAAAGAGAGAATGCATGAGAAATATAATATTTCTAAATTAGTGTCTATGGATTTTAATTACTCTCTCTGAAATTATGAATGTGTTAGAAAAACAGATAAATGAAAAGTCAATTTAAGTACATTCACCTACAAAAAATCCAGTATAAAACATAATGGTAAGTCATTGATCGAGAAAAGTGCAGAAATTTATTCTTATTTCCTGTGTAGGGATGGGATGATTTTTATAATGTGAGTGTCGGAGCATTCATAGCAATATAGAAGCTGAGAGTTCAAGATTCATTTCTTCAACAATTTTTTAAAAGATTAATTTTTTTCTTAAGAACTCTACATTATTTGACAGGAAACAGCTGATGTTTTCTGTGATGCTTTCTAGGTGTACTTTTCACCTCAATTACCTTTGTACAGTTACCTCTTCTGTTAAGTCAAGTGTATGACACTATATAGTCTTCCATGTGTTTACATTGATGCTTATCCTGTATTCCTTTTGAAAAGTGACCTGCAAAGCAAATAAACCTGCTTGTGCCCTGATTTTGCTTGGCTTGGCAGGTTTTTAGCTTTTCTCAATTCTTCTTGTATTAATCTTGTATGTGAGGAGGGAGTAAGAATATAGGAGAAGTTTTCATTGTTAAAATTTCTACATTGCTTTACTCTTTTAGTCTCTTTGATTTAAAACTCACTGAGATTTTTTTTCTTTAGAAGGCTCAATCCTAGAGGATCAGTCCTCTAGCAAAAGAGAAAAAAGGCTTTTTTTTTTTTTTTTAAGTCAGATTTCTCCCTCCATCCAAATGTGCTCCTAAGACAAATTTCATCTTTTAAGCAAAACAGGACATACCTTCCTTTCTTGTAGTTTTACTTAAGGTTCTAGTTTTTTTGCTTCTAAGACACCTTCAGAGTGACAAAAGAATATTATATTTTCAGGAGGTTAAAAATCTTTGTAGATACCCACCAGGTTTTGCTTTAGCTTGCTATTTTAACATCAGAGTGGAGAGTGGAACGCTTTTGTGCTATTTTAAACTTGTTGAGCTGCGTACCACCTTTTAAGAAATGCTTACTCAGTAGCTCATCATCAGACAAAATCTTAAAGCTTTTTGGTTAGCAGCTTTGGACAACAGGGGCATAGACCACTGACATTCTCCCAGGTTATTTCCCACTTACAAAAATCCTTCCTTTTTGTAAAGTGGAACGAGTTTTTTCTTATGATTGACTTTTAACATGTTCACAGGTATCCTGGAAGTGTGTTGAATGAAGGAGGATTGATAGTTACCATACTAGAATTATCCTGCTCTGTAATGGCTGTCTCTGTAGTTCTGTCTTTAGCATACAACCATCTAATTAAACCTAAACTAATACTTTGCAATGGGTTACTCTTTTTGCTGCTCAGTTTTGCTAATCTCAATTGAAGCTGGTGTTGGGAAAGGGAAGGAGAAAGGGTCTAACTGCTAGCATCCTGAGGGAGCTTGGTGGGTATCACTGATGCTCAGCCATACTGTTGCATTCCCCTTTCCTGGGTCTCCCTCCTCCTTCAGAGCATGCGCATAAATGAGAATGAATGCTTTTCAAGGAAGCGCTTTCTTCACCTCCCATCAGCCAACTCTGGGAGAAATCAGTTGATGTCCTTTCTTCACATTTTCCAAGTGATCATCTTGTTTTTGGGACTCTTTGCCTGTGGTTGAACCTTGCCTATGTTTCCAAGAAGTATTTGGCATAAAGAAGAAAAAGCTCTCTTGCAAAACTGGCGAGTTTTTGAAGGGACATTTATGTACACCCACAAGAACTTGCAAGCCCAGTTTTCAGATTAAAAGTAGTAAGAAAAGTAATTTAATCTCAGGTAGTAAAATGTTTGTTCAATAGCTGAAGCTTCTGTTTGGTATACAGTACACATAAAGGGCTGAAACATCCACATCCCAGAGATAAAAAGGAATAACAGGCCTAGCCTTTTGTTTTAGGACCCATTAGTACAGAGTGGGAGGTCTTAAAAAATTTAGGCCGAAGTAACTTGAAATATCTGCCTTTCCTTATCTGGCTTCAGAAAGGTCTAAGGGTTGTGCTGCAGAGGACACACGGTATTTTAGTAAGGGGGAGGACATGTTAATTCTCTGTTATACATGTAATAACATTACTAACACTATTGAAGGTGTAGCACAGGGCTTTCTTGCAAAGTGGTGGTTAAAACTGTCTTCATGCCTTTTAGCTGCAGGCCAAAGGGCAGAGGAGGGTCCTACCTATGGACCCTTGGGCTTAAGCAGCAAGGCTGTTATCTGGGACACCCTCCAATCCCCCTTTCTCCCACCCCTGAACAACCCCCTGACCCCAACCTTCAAAGGCTTAGTCTTCCCATAACAGATAGACTTGTAGATGTTTCTTCGGTGCCAGCCTTGTGAATCTGTTGCAATTACTGTAAAAACAAAATCCAGTTTAGCCTTTAAATAGCACTTTCAAGGTCCCTGTGGGTCAACATGTCCCAAGTAGGCCATATGTGAAAGCCAAGGCAGGGACTGTCCATTGTGATTTTCCTTAAGAGCATATTTGCCCCTTTTCCCCCAACACTCCCATTCTCTCTTCAGTTGTGTGAATGGAGAGAACCCAAAAGTTTCAATTTCAGGTCTGGCTCCTGAAGAAAACCAGTGTGGTTCATTTGTGGGTTGGGAATAGGGGTTTGAGTTGGCATAGACTTGTGGGTGCTTTGGGGCTGGAGCACACACAGCTGTGGGTTCCAGATGCTTGCTATCCTGTATTAATGTGGCTTGTCTGTGAAACCATGGCACCCGCAATACTATACAAAGGTCCACGCCTGTGGTGGTTTGGGAACTACTCCCATTGAGAGAAATCTCAGTTTTTAAAGTGAGTTAGAACAAATTTACAGACATCCAGCTCAGAAGGGCTTAGATAATGCGAGATTCTGCTTATGAGTTTCATTTTAACAGAGATTCAGACAGTATTATACATGAAAATTTCAGAATCTCCATAAACAGGATTTTGATGTTTTGAAGATGAACCAAAGAAGTAACAAGCTTATTTGGCCCGTAATGTCTTAATATTATAGGAGCTCAACCTGTTTATATCTCCTACATTGCTGGCATGCAAATGTCATAGAAATGTGCTTTCAGTGTTTATATGCAGTTAGTGTCTCTTCATCTACTATGGTAGCAACACAGAGAACATCTTTTCTATGGGGTGGAAAAGAGAAATACATATCCTGATTTTCTTCCAAATGTGCTGAATGTTCTCAGATGTATTTGTCTTAAAGAACTACATGTTTTCCACAGTTTTTGAAAAGCAGGCCAACTCTTTTTTTTATTTTTTTCATGAAAGTGTGAATGAATTACTAATATTAAGAATATTTTTTCATTTTATAATGAAGTCACTTGTTAAAAAATTCACCCAAACTATTGTCTTATATATTAAATTTAAAAGAATAGGAAGTATTTTTAGATCGTTTTTTATTGTAAGGTCTGTCCCTGCAATCTTGTGATTTAATAACGAAATGTCTTTGTATAGTATTTTTCACACAAACTTTATCTCCAAAACACTGTGCAGAGTTAATAAAATTAAAAAGTTTTTTTTTCCTTTTTACTAGAAGTTAAGAGACATAGACATGAGAACAGAGACATATTGTTTCCAGATGAAGGCTGAAAATAGATGGAGAATGAGGGAGAGAAATGCAGCAGGGTGGTTCCAGATGGCAGGCATTGCAGAGGAGAAGGTTCTTGCAGCCATGTTGGCCAGAGTGTACAAAAGGACAAAAAAGGAGTCTAATGCCAAGCAGAGGAAGCCGAAATATAATGAAAGTAATATTGCAGGAAATTTAGAAAAGATTTTTGAAATGAGTGTCCTTTTTTTTAACTGAGTGGAGAGCTGGATTTGTTTCTGTGCAATGAGGATATTTCAGGTGAAAAGATGTTATAAAAATTGAATTTTACTGATGCTCTGTACTCAGCAGGTGAGCAGGTATCTTTTTTTTTTGTATGTTTTCAAACAAAGTAGTAGCTTGTAAGTATTTAAAAGTTTATTGAGTCTTATTGCACTTCTGAGTATCTTATAAATTATTTAATTGTCTGATGGATATGTGGCTACCTAACTATAGGGCATGAAATATGCACTGTTCCTCTAATACACTGGAGGGAGACCTGTTTATAAAGTATTTAGTATTGGTTTTATAATGCACTGTTGTCAACAGGAGACCACGAAGCTCAAAGATCAATCTCATTTTGGCCCACAGTATTAATGCTGCTTTATGAAACTCTGTGACAGGTCACTTAGACAACAGCTCTTAATGAAAGGACTTTGTGCCAGTGTGTGGTCGTGTGACTGTCTGTTAGTAAGGCATACTTTAGTTGCTGCCAAGGCTGCAGATGAATCTCTTTGTCCAAGTCCCTGAGGTGACTTTGTGGCTGCTGCTACTGCTGGCCAGGTGATGGAGCTCATCATTTCCCCGGTCCTCCAGAGAGAAGTGAGACAGAGACTGCTGAGTTCTTGCTAATGCAGCTTTTCCTAATTGTCCAGAGAGCTAGTAGGACACTGGGCAGTTCAGGCAATTCTGTGTACTGTGAATGAGTCAGTAATTAGAAAAACATAGCTACTCCTAATTCAGTCTTGCATGTGTGCATGAAGTGTCTTTTCAGCCACCTAAAATTCAGCTGTTCTATAAACCACCAGGATTTTTAGGTCAGTTTAGTTATTTAATTATGACAGACTTATGTTTTAGACACCAAATAATTGTTACGAGGAAGTGGCACAATAGATTATATTATCGAATAATTAGATCATAATCTTAGCCTACACTTAAACCCTTTAGGCTGTTGTGGGATCCAAAGACCTTGCTTGTTATGGAGACAGTTTACTAAAAGGATGAGAGTAATGAAATTAACTACCAGAGGATAAATCGCTTTGTAAAGGTCTTGTACTAAAGTAGTGTCCAGCAGACATTTTCCACAGTTTTAGGATGTGTGTCAGAAGAACAGCAAAACTTGCTGAGTTTAATAGTATATTAAAAATATAAACCTTGCTTAACCCCAGATTATCAACAGCTGAAAGATGCTGCAATATAGTAGTACACCTGTATAATAGCATAGTGATAATCCGTGGATGTAAACATGTGTACAGGTGGGATTTTTTTAGATCAAAGTGTTTGAATTATCTTTCTCAATGACTTACATAAATTGAGTTCTTGCATTGTTATTTTAGCAGTTGCCGTGAACTTGCTGTTTCTGTTGAATCCTGAACTTAAGTCTCAGTAGATACAACTGGTTTTGAAATATTTTATTTAAAAAATGAAATACATTTATTTTTGTGTTCTACATCTTCCTGTGTTATATGGCATGTCAGGTGCCCTCTGTCCTTTTAATCCTTTGTAAATCGAAACAGAATGTCTGAATCCCACTATTATTTCAGCAGTGGGCTGTACAGACATTTCATTAGATGCACAGTTTAAATCAAAGTCTCTTGGACTTTGTATCTACTGTGCTTTGAATCAGATTCTCATACCTTAATGTGGTTATCTTCTACACTTTGGTATAAACAATTAAGTAATAAATAGATAGTTTTGTGTCAAAAAAAGACACTGACGCAAACACAGATATGAAATGAAGACTGGGTGTGGAACTGTGCCACATGTGCAGAATGAGCTGCCCTGTTTACCTGTCTGCAAATTAAGGGGTTTGCATCAAATTTTTGCTAGGCATGTAAAATTCTTCTGAGAAAAGTGTGAACTTTTTTAGTTTAGTGTATTATCCACATGTATGTAGTCGCTATTACTAGTTAGATGGCATGCTGATGTGTAGAATACCTTTTAAACAGCAAGTAATTACTTAGAAAACTTAATGGACACAATCAACAAACTGTTGTTACTTGGCATTAGGTTGTGTGTTTTTATAAGGTTTTATCAAGTTACTTGTTTTTATAACCTTCTTCATCCTCCATTTCGTCATTTATATATGTGTATCCACTGTAATCATGATTCTTTGATTCTCTCTGATTCACTTGTGTACTCCTCTGTTGTTGCGCAGGCAAATTAGTATATTTGACATATCTCCCTTACAAAGTAGGTCAAGAAACACAGATGTGATTTCCCCTGTAAAAAGGAGTTTCAGGTCACCTGAACTCCCAGTATTGGCTTGTTTAAATAACAAACAAAAAAGCACAACAAAAGCAAAACAAGAAAACAAAAGTATATACTATTCATCACCTGCAGCTGATAAGAACTTTCCTCTAATTTGTGTAATATCCTCCATGTTCATATTCATCCCCCAAACCTGCAACTGGGCATCTCTGCCAACATTCACACTGTGATCATGTTAAACACTGAAGGACAGCATATATGGATGTCATTGTCTTGTCTGTGTACTTACTTTTTCTGTATTTTACTGTTCCTTTGTTTCTGTAACTTGTTAAAACATAGTGGCTGAGTGATTAAAATCATGATGATGTCTACTTGATGAGGTTTTTATCTGCAGGCAATAGGTCACAGTTTTCACCTTTTTGCTAGCGTGTCACAGTGGTCTTTGTAAGGGTTTTGTGGTATGGGGTGCTGGTACATAGTTTGGCAAAGATGTGATTAGGATCTGTTGCAGTGTGACAGCTTGCTAGGACCTGAAGCTTTCAGAACAGGAATGTACACTTTCAGACTCATAATCAAAATTTTTATTTGAGGATAAAGGTCCTGTCACGTCACCTAATGTGTAATGGGAAAGAAATTAAATATCTGTCTAAAAAAAAGCATGACTAACCAACTTAGAGTAGCCTAGGGTTTGAAAATATGATTTTTAATTATAAGTGAAAACTTTACTGATGTTGAAAAGTTCTGCCATGCTTCAGTTGTCTGAAGATCTGGATACTGAGCACTTTTGACCTGAAAATTCTTCCGTGAAAGACAAAAAGTAAAACATAGATGTGGACACTTCCAGAATCTGTGTGAATTAGGCACACACATTAAAGTGAAAAGCAGATTCCTAAATGCACAATACTTGTAATAAGATAGAGAAGAAGAATTCAGCAAGGACATTTGGAACACCGGGGTCTAAAAAGTATTCAGTCTCATTGTTGCATGATGACATAATCAATCCTATGCCTTTTTTTATAAGTCAGAAGTTACCTATTAAAACTCAGGCAAAAATGTTTTACAAAGTAAGGATGACAGGTTTCAGAGAAAATACAGTGCTGCCAAAATTTTTTTCTTTAGGATATGGAAATGTGGGTGGATTATCTGTTCAGAGGAGGTTTCCTTTATTAATCCCCCCCTACTTTTTTTTTTTTTTTTTTTCATTTTAGACATCTGTGAACATTTCATAGAGTCTAACAGATGTTGCAGAGTGAGTCCCTTATATAATTCTTAGGGAGCAGGGGATGATAAAGAATGACATTTCGGCAGTGGAATCACCACCTCTCTGAATATGACCATTGAGATGGCTTTGCATAATTTTCAAGTGTGAGATTCTATTCCTGATAGGACACAATTCAGAACTTTGCTGTTATCTGTGGATAAAGTGTAAATATTATCGTTACAGTCTCTGCTTACATATTATTGTAATGACAAATAGAAGAATTCTCTCTTACTTGGTAAAATATATACCTTTTTGGAGGCAGTATGGAATATTCAGTTACAAAATGTCTTTAAAACAACTCAATTATATAAGCTTGGTTGTTTCAGCACAAGCAAGGGCTGATTGTCATGTGATGTGGAGGACCATTTTCATTATTTTGGCAAGAACAGGGACAGTTTTGTCCCAGCAAGCTATTAGATGAATACCAGAATGTGTCACATGAAAAACCACTGTTCTTTAACCCAGCTATCTACTTAACCAAGCCTAGAAATGAATACTGAATAAGGGAAGAGCAAAGGCCAGTTTACTGTCATTACAAATTAGAAAAACTGTTAACATCTGCAGCAAAATGAACTCTGGGAATTACAGGTACTATCCAGTAAGTCAGTTGAGGGTGCAGAGATTTAGGAAAACTATGTATACACATATGAGATCACCAACTGTGTATGTCATGTGTATGTATCGTTACTACTGAAAATTGGAACATTTGCATAGAGACATAAAGATTTTCTGAATCTTTTCCCAGTACCTTTAATGAATCCTGAGAATGAACACCAAATATAAGGAATGCTCCTTTAAAATAATCGATGGATTGTTATCATTAAATAGAAATGTAAATACTAAATCAACAGAAATAATAAATCTATGCTCACTGTTTTATCTTTTTTTTTTCCCCAGGAGTAGTCTCAGGGACACTGCTGCATGTACAGTTAATATAAACATTTATACTGAACTCCTAGATGTTTGAAAAACAAATACTGTAAAGATCAGTAACATTTTAAAATTATCAGTTATGGGAATTGATGCTTACAGAAAAACACCATTCTTTCTTGCCCTGCTAGTAGAATCGCATTGTCTCCCTACAGTCTTGTTAGCTCATACTAACTGAAATGCAAATTCTTTTCAACTAATTGGACCTCGTTGAACGTACATGAACAGTACATAGTTATATGCATGTAGATTTTTTTTACTAAATTCCTCTGTAATTATTTTCTTGATTAATATCTAAAGCAGAGACGTGGAACAAAAATCTCTTTAAAGAGTTTA
>NW_010972590.1:139362-211403 GCF_000737465.1 Haliaeetus leucocephalus
ATAACTGATAATTAATCACAGGAGCCAGTGTCTCTGTACCATGCGCTTGGTGATACGCGCCCTGTGTGTTATAGCTAATCTTGCACAATTGCTTGGCTCTTCTGGATGAAGGAGAAGGGGGGAAAGGAAAAAAAAAGAAGGGGGGGAGAAAAAAAAAAAGAGAGGGAGAAACTTTCAGCTTGGACGGGGCTCAAGCAGGGGAGGGAAGTTCAACCTGGAGGTTTTTAACAGGGTGACTCCCTACCAGGGGACGTTTTGCCTTTCTGAAAACTAGTTTCCATTTATGGTCTGGCACTGACTGATAATAATTGAAATACTGTGTTAGCCAAAAGAGGAGTTAGTAAATGATTTGTGTATTAATCTTAGATTTTTTTATTTAATGTTGGACATAAGATGAATGAACTCATTTACCTGAGAGGCGTTGTCCTGTAAGAAAAGAGAGGGAAAGTAATTAGGTTTTTTATAGTTTACAGTAACAAAGCATGTTTGAATACTGGCCATAAAATGGTAATTTAATTAAAAAAAAAAACCCAAAACTTTAAAGCCAAGAAAAACTCCAAAGCAGATAGTTAATAACCAATAGCGGTTGTCTATGGACAACAGTTTAAACAGTACAGCTCAGGACAGAATGAAGGCATTTGAATAAGGAATATTGTGATATATCCTGTAGAGGGACCCTGATTACTGCTGATACAGTACACTGGTATAGAATATAATCAACATAAGGCAAATAAGCAACTCTGTTCAATTCCCATTCTTGAAAGTAAAAAAGTTCATTTCCTGGTAGAGATGCACATTTCAAAAACATTGCTTGGCACTAGGAAGTGTGAACTGCCACTGCACTGCTTACAAGCCTTATCAGCTGTATGCATGTCAGTGATACATAACTATTTGGTTATATTGGTATTGAGCAATAGCATAGAAAGCAGTTATTCAAATTACCTGCTGTATTCTTTTAGTAAGAAGTGAGATTAAATTTTTGGGGTGGAGAAAATGTTCTTTCCATTTCAGCCACAAAAGAGTTAACATAACTAGATCCAGATAACGATCAATTGATAAATGACGATTGAACCTCATAGATAGTATTAGATTGCCTGTTCAGTATTAGACCTTTTTCAACAGATTCAGCCTCTGTGGTCTCTGGAATACTAGAAAATGTTAAAAACTGACAAAGAAAGGAAACAAAACTAAATAAAAGAGCATCACAATGTGTAAGGGGGTCAAATAATTTGAGACCACTAGCTCATTAGACTAAGCCAAACATTTATGCATGTAAGCTAGGCTGTTGGGGTTTTGTTTTCTTTTTTAAATAATATTTTAAATGTGCTAATTCTTGAGTATTAACTGGATTTTGTACATTATTGAACATGCATGGTCATGTTGTATTCTGTACAGAAGGAGAGAAGTAATGTACTAAATGACTAAATGTGTAGTAGATGCGGCATCACTGTGTATCCTTCCATTGGAATACACACACAGTAGCACTGCAAAGGTGGTAATTTTGAACAGATTTACTTCTTAAAAGTCTGTACTTAACACATTCACATACTGTGTTAATCTCCTTGTCATATTTTGTTTGTTTGTTTATCATGTGCTAAACATACTCAGTCCAAATATGCTTTCATCATGCTTTTAAGAGGAGGGTAAGTTATTTTGCTAAGCACATTTCTCTCCTCTTTAAGGATAACATTTTGTCTTATATTTCTGATTTGTTAAGGCTCTTACAACTTGCTAGCTTGCACAGACTATAAGCACAGACTGTGTGCAAGTGCAGCTGCAAATTTGTGTCTAAGTGCCAATGTTTCTTTCTAAATCACTAAAATTTTGAATATTGTTTTCTGTTACCTATTTTAATCCACTTGTTAGTTAAGTATTTTCAATCCATCTGCTGGAAATGTAAGTATTTTTCAAATTTTTCCTATGCTTTAAGAAAAATTGTTTTCAGGAGTACAAATAACATGAAGTTATGAAATGTACATAACTTGCAAGCAAAGTTTGGCATGGTTTGAAAGAACTGTTTAATGAAACTTTTCCAGCTATACATAGTAATTCTAGAGACATTTCTTTTTTAAATTTCTAAGTATAATGCTGGCTTTGCACATGTTTTTTAGAAGCAAACAAATCCCAAGCCCCATCACTTTTCCTTGGAGTTGTAACTTAATCTCAAGCAGGTTTTTAGTACAAAGACTGAAGCATGGCAAGAAGAATGATTTAGAACAAAACAAAACCTTGCAATCCCTCCCTCCTCTTACCTCTCAGCTCATACTGCACTGCTATTTGCATACTGTAGGAATGAATAACTTTTCTCGGAATAAAAGGAAAACCTACTTCATTATGACAAAGAACTGTATGTGTCTTAGAAAAATTAGGATTGATTGTACAGATTTGGGCTATTAATAGCAAGTATGATGGCATTTATTTTTGGATTATTTTCTTAGAGAATGGGAGCGCAAGAAAATGGCATCTCCACATTCCAGAGCAAATTTAGATTTTTGTGGGGTGAGAGGATAAGAGGAATAGTCTCCTAAATTACCTGTGAGGAGTTTATGACATGGCCACTTGACTGCATTGTTTTGCCTATGCACCTTTTGTCCATGTAAAAGTGTGTGATTCACTTGAAAGGGGTCATCCCATTCTGTATACAGAAGAATGTCTGATAACCTCAGAGGGCATAAATCTTAACTTTTAAAAAGGAGTGCTTCTTTGGGTCACTTTGATCAGTGACAGGTCGAGAATGAGCAGAAACCCTTGGCTTCTCTTCCATGCTCATCTGGTTAAGTCCAGGGCACCCACTGCCCATTCTAGTTCTGGCAAGGAGTTGTTAACAACAGAAAAGAAGGTCTGGATTTGATTGATTAAAAAAAGCAGGCTTTTGTGATTGTCTGCTTTCATAAATGTTTTGTGCATTTGTCAGAATAAGAAATGTCATTTTTCTTCATCCAGTTACCTTAAGGGCTGTAATGTTCTAAAATACTTTTAAGTCATTTCAGAAATGAGACCGTAAGAGAAATGGCTGTAACCCACAGTGACACAAAATGCCAGAGCCATGTACCTTTTTGTTAAGAAAGAAGCATGTTTAATCCGTTTCAGATAAAAAGGTAATAGCCTTTCCAGACGTTTTTTTCAATGTGAGAGTGAAAAAGCAGTATATCAGAATTATAAATGGATCTGTGCGTCATTATATAGTAATTTAGGATTCACTCAATGATGTAACAAAATTAACAACATAATTTCATTGTGTAACTGTATCTTATTAAAGAACAACTGTCTGACATTCTCTTACAGTTGCTTTATTTAACTTCATGCAAATATTATTAGTAGTGACATTTCTCTATTGTACATTAGATTCTCTCATTAGCATGATGTGTTAGTTATCACCAGAGAAATCACTTCTAGATAGGTGAGCGGGAAGCCAAGAAAACTAAAAATTAAATCAGTGATGTATATTAATATAGACGCGTCTGTTCATGAGAGATATGGTACAGTAAATTCAACTTTTTTTTCCTTGCATAAATGCATGCTTATTCCAAGGAAAACTAAATAATACTTAAAATATGTGGGGTATGCATTAATATTGCTAGAAATATTAAACTGTATACAATGTGCACTGCCTGTTTTGAGCTGCACTTGTATTCTTCAATCTGATAGTTCCTAACATTGATGTAGACATAGGCACATAAACTGTTTATTGAACCCGTACTTAAAAATAGGAGCGTAGTGTAATGTCTATTGGATTGAAGGTGAAAGCTTTTTAAATGCTCCTGGGTTGCTGGCCATAGAGGTTGTATGCAATTTTAACATTTATTAAGTATTTAACTGTTTTACTGTAGCATATAACTATTCTTTTAATATAGGTGTACGTGCAAAAAGAGTTCAAACTTAATTCAACAACAGGCTATATAATTCCATACCTTGATTTATTATGAACATTTTGGGAGGAAGATTAACAATGGTAAAATGCATTTTGTAGTTTACGGTAGTTAACAATCACCTTTGTCAGTAAGTGTCAGCAAACATAATAATTTTATTTAATATATATATTTTTATCACACCATTTTAAAGATGAACTGACCCCAGGTGGTTTTTTTGTTGTTGTTCATGAATAAGTTCATGTGCTAGTATGAATTCAGAAGCTTTATCAGGTTACATTGTCTCATTTCAGACACTTGCTTTAATTTTGCTGGGTAGTTTGGTAAAGCATAGTTTAGACCTGTAATGATTCATGTCCCTTTAGCAAATTAAAAATATTTGCATTGAGAATTTTGTGCTGCTTCTGATGCGCCTCAGAATAGAGGCATTAGAAAATATTCTATGTGACAAAAGCACAGGATGTTTTGTATGGCATATAGCACTAGACATACAAGTACATGCAGTTACAGATACATGGCTATGTGCATGATACATGATTAAAAATAAAAAAAACCCCTCTCAATAGCTTCTCTTACTGTGTTCAGTATTTGCAGGAGCGCTAAAACATAGCATAATGTTTCCCGTTCCTCGCTATACATATTAATCTCGCACATATATACACACAATGTTTGAACATATTTGTGCCATTGTATATTTTAGTTGATGATGTGCTAAGAACACTGTCAGATCTTTGCTTAACTTTGAGATATTTATGCACAAAACTGTAAAATATGCATGAAGCATTGAAACATATATTAAAGCACATGCTCAAATATATTGTGCAATAAGCACTAGTGTTTAACATTTAAAAATGTATAGTTTTTTTCTATTTTCTATTTTTCAACTTTGTATTTTAGTAGTTACTTATTCATGTATAGTTTTATGGGGATTTGATTAATGTAGTGACAGAACAGATTTGGTATATAACAGCAGCAGAGTCGCCTGCTCTCATGTCAGTGTTAAGAGCCAAGGCAAATCTTCCCTAACTAATTAGATGCTGAGTAAGGCATCTTAGTGAAGTTGGGGCAAAAGTGAATGGGTCACAGCTGAGGCAAGATTGCAGGGACTGTAGTGATAGTGAAAGCATTCGCATTTGCCAGGTCGTTGTGACACTGTGCTGATTGCAGAGGAACACTCTGTTCACTGAACTGCCGTCATAAAGTACGATCAGAAACAAAAGCTTTAAAGAGCTTTTACTTTTTTTTCCAGAAATGCTCAAAACATATGCTGTGTATAGCTGTCTTTGCTCAGTTATTTTTCTCAAACAATAGTGCATGTGCTTTTGTAAAAGGATTTGCCTTGTAAACTAATGGTTCTTAACAGTTTAGAAGAATTTCCAAACTTGGGGCTCCTAGTATACCCAGGAGGTGATGAATCATACTGGCTCAGGAAAGAGAAGGCTGAAACAGAGAAGAGGGAGAAAGGGAGAATTCCATTGTTGCTGTCTCTTAATCTTTTAGTTCAGAAAGAGAATCACTAATGCAGCTTTTTACTATAATTAAGAGAGCATAATGATAAAATTTCAGCATCTAGATAAACTGTAATTAAAGGGATTTTATTTTTTGCCCAGCCTTCTTATAGAAAGGGGTAAACTTAAACAGCAGTTTTATTAAATGAAAGTCTATGTATTTATATACAGCTTTTCAATGAGGCAAAATGCATTCTGTAGCTTAACATCAGTCTGTGTAACAAATGTCCACAATAAGAGACTGTACATCAGCCTATGGACTGGCATCTGTTGCTTTGTTACTGCTTACCCCACTCATTATAGTAATGCCCTGATGCCTTCTTTCCCTTACTGCAATACTTGACAACTGTTTTCTAAATTATTTTCCTTCACTGACAAAGAAAATAGTACCACTTGTACGGCTGTGTCACACAGCATTTTGTCATAGAGAGGCCATGTCTTTTGCGGGGCGGGAGGGTGAGCATCTCAGAATTGCTTTGATCAGTGTGAACTTGCCAACAACGTACCATTGATGCTATTCTGACTCTCTCGGGAAGCCATTGCATCCCCATCCTCTACTGATGATGCGTATCTGTGGACTTGTGCAAAGGAGAGAAGAGAGTGTCATCTGCCACTTACAGAGCATGGGAGTTCAGAAGAGGAAATGACACGATTATGATCCTGCCATTCCCTCCCATGCACAACACAGAAGTCAGCAAGCTTTTCTTATAAAGTGAATAATAAGTGATACTTTAAGAAGCTTTATGGAAAGTGAGAAAATTTACCCTGGGGCTGTTATTAAAGCTGAAATGTACTGTCACTGGCAGGTAAACTTACTGTGATACTTGAGATGATGTTTATTTGGAAATGGACCACAACACAAACACATCAGTAGAGAGCGGTGCTGCAGTCTGCCTACCTGTGCATTTTGGAATATGCCCCTTCTAGAAGAAATTGAGTGGCATGGTAAATGTCTCTGGTTTTTTGTGATACCTACTGTGACTAATGTTGAAAAAAGCTTTAATTCTTTTTCTTTTTCTCAGTAATTTTTAACAACTTGGGGAACAGTGAGACAAACCTGAGGAACACAATTTGTCTATTTGTGGTGGTTCTTTTTAAACTTTATTTAACCAGAATTCCAGGGAAGGAGATAGATTACCCAATTCTCTGCCTGTGTATTTTTTCCATGTGTCCCATAGTGTATTTCTTAAAGATCGATAACTTTAAAATGCAATACTTCTGCCTTTGAGCAGTTTGAATGAAAATATCATACAGTGTAGTTCTTTTCATAGGAACAATTCAACATTTGGTGTGTACCAGTGAGAGGAAAATAGAATATAAAGGATCATATCCTCACCATGATCTGAGCATGTGTTTTCCATTCATGTCATTGGAGGCCCTGTCATGCATCAAGGACAGCATATAGTTTAGGCACAGAATTACAGATAGCAGTGTATTAGCCTTCAGAGTGAGCTGTAACTGGGAGCTCAATTCTGTAAGCCTTCTGTATGTGTGTAACTTTTATGAAGCTAAATGTGCAGGTATTTTGCAAGACAAGATTCTGCAGTGGTAAAGAAGTTGCTCTTGTGTATTTTAGTCTTTTCTATTATTTAGACGCTAAGGAGATGAACATAATTTAAAAAAAAAAAAAAAGGTTAGGCATTGCACTTTCTTAAAGAAATGTAAACCTGGCTTCCTGTTTTCTCACAATCCAGAAATCAAACCAGATTCTCTGTTAATGTCTCTGGTCAAGTCTGAGCTTTTAGACATTATGGGCCTGTGTATGATTTTATGTGTAAGTAAGTTACTGAAAGCTCAGTTTTTTGTGGGTTACCCTGGAAGCCAGTGCAAAATTATGGTTGCTTCCAGTTTGCCTCTGAAGGTTTGAATTTTTTGAACCAGAATTCTCAAAATGAAATTCGGGCAGTGTAATTCAACATGAAACTAAATTGGAAGAGAAGTGTTTACCAGACTCCTTGCTAACTGGAACTGCCAACTTTTCCATAGGAAAAGTAGCAACACAGTAGGAAAAAGATAATTTAATCAATAAAGTAGTATTTTGAAAGGAATTATTCTAGTTCACATAAAAATTTGACTTCCCAAAGTGTTCTATCTTTTTTGTTTTCTCATTAATAAAAAAAAATATAAAAACCCAAACCAACCTGAAGATGTTATTGTCAGAGCTTTTTATGCAGATTGATTCTTTTTAGCATATTCATTGCCCTTTGCCTGCACAGAATACAAGACCTTGTGTACTGTACTGCAGTTTTATTGCTGCTTTCAGAGGGATGTCTTGTGAGATGTTACAGCTCCTGCGGAAGTACAACGGCAAAATGTCATTTTATGATAGATCATTATTGATATCCTTTATTTATTTATGCCTTTCCTCATTTTTCTTTCCCTACAGTTGGTTTTTTTTTTTCTCTGAATATATATCTGAACATGTATTAAAAGAAAAACTCTTCTTGGTAATAATTGAATAATTAAAACAATCTTGATTATAAGGGACTACAGGAATAGATGAGGGGCAGAAAGGAGAAACATCCCTTCCAAGGATGGCTGAATGTAGGTGCTGAGTTCAGTGATTTGTATTTCAGTGCGTCTGTATGCAAGAGCATGATAAAAATGTGTGATGCCCTGGCTTATCACATGGAAGGTGCTGAAAAGCATCTCAGTTTGATCTCTGCTTTGTACAATTTCTTAACCAAGGCATTGCTAATATTTAAAAAGGAGCCCTCAGTATATTTGTATTCCTATATCTCAAATATGAGCTTTGTGTTTATTTGACAAAATAAATATCAAGAAAAATGGGAAAATTAAACTCACAGAATGCTTGAACACTTTTTTTTCCTACACAGACTTAGTAGACAAAAAATAATCAGCTTGGACATCAGTGAGTTATTTAAAAACAATTAATACCACAGACCTGTATCACTGTGTCCAGACTTAGTTCTTCATTAAAAATGTGCCGAGTATTTTTTTTTTTTTCTAGCACATATTCTCTAAAACTTAAATTTTATGGCAATCTGTAAAATGGAGTTCATTATAAGAAAATAGTCTCCTCAGAAGTGGCCGCAGCTGTATTTCTCAGTAGTGGACATTGGGGTTTTCACATTTCCTACCATAACTTTTAGTGGGTGTTTTTTCCCTGAACAGTTTACTTTTTAAAATACATAAATTTGATAAGAACATCTGAAATAGATGTCTTGGGGAGGAGGGAGGTACAAACTAATGAAGAGTGTGCAAGGAAAAAAATAATTACTTCCAGCTGGCTTTATATAATAAATCTACTATTAAAATGAGGAGCTCCATTAGGAAGGTTTTAATTATATATTTTCTTACATTTCTAAATAAACATCATAGTCTTTAGAAAAATAACACTTAAATGAGTTAAGCGTGACAGGCCTCGCTCTAGCCAGGGAAAAATATAAAGAAGTACCAACTCATCTACCCTGCCTTAATGCCCCACAGCAGTTGACATTGCTGGAATGCCTCCTGCAGCTGGTGGCATATGACTGTCATTTGCAGGCAGGATATACGGAGAGTTTACACAATGGAGGCATTCATGAAAGTGTTCCTCATCTGGGACTCCTGCAAGCTCTCATTTTATTGACCCTGTCAGAATTTAACTGGTAGGCTGTCAAATTATGTGTTGCTTTATCTAATATTAGTTTTTCTTTTAAATTAGAATGCACAGAAGAAGGGGTTGTGGAAAGCAGGCATGAAAAGCAAAAACAACTTCTGGCTTACTGTTTCTAAACCAGGAAAAACGTAACAGCTGTATAAGAACTTTATGATTTGTGCTACAAATTGTAAGGATTCTATTTGTGGTTCAAGATTAAATATAATATAATTTATTTATGGAGTTTTATCAGGGTTTGGGGTGGGTTTTTTTAGTATTCAAAACCTTAAACAAAAATCTCTTTTCTAAATTACCATGTCCCTCAAGTATAACTCAAACATCGGTGTACAAACAGTTTTATGAAACAGCTCACTCTTTAACTGCTGGTGTTCTTAAAGATAGCAGGAAAAGTACTCTCTGTACAAGCTTCCCCCAAAATAGATTTATTCATATGCTTTGCTGCATCTTTATGCAGAATGCCATGAAGAAATGCCTGATACTTAACGGTTTTTGTAATGTTCTGCAAACAATGTAATAATCTGAGAGGTGATTGATGATTATAAATATGTTCTTTATATCACAGATTGGCTGCTTATTAATTCAATGGTGTTGAGGCATGACCTCTCCAAAGCCATAATTTGCATAAAAAAATAAAATGTATGCACAGCTTCATTGATATCTGGGAGAGAACTGGTTACAGCAGCAGACAGCACACCAAAACATTGGCTTCATGCAGATGGAGCATACTGCCAGAAAAGTACCTTACGCAGTGAGTTACTCATTTTAATAGATCCTCCTATCCACCAGTCCATTGTTAATGCAATGCTAAAGTTCAATTCAGGGCGGGGGGGGAAGAGAGAGCGGGAATGAGAAAGAATGATCAGATTGTTAAAGGAAAATAAATTTTATCCTGGAGGCTATCAATCACTTCATTTCTGCTAGAAAAAAAAACCTGAGCTCACCATATATGTTTTTGTTCATGTATAGAAATAAGGTATGGCATCTCTCTGTCTGACATGGGATCTCATTATCATAGATTTTACTTATTACATTTTCTTATCATTGTTCTACTTTAAAAAAAATGCTGGATTTTTACTAGAATAGTGATAGCTGAATAGTAAACACTGTTTTACATTAAGAAATATATATGGCTGACTGTCTTGTGCCATGTGTAATTTCCAGTTTCCTCCTACTTTGCTTGTCTCTTTCCTAGAATACAAAATCATGTTAAACACAAAAGACAAAGTAATCTAAATAGAATATTATTACACTATTTTGCAAGACCTCCTGAAATATTGCTCTGGAATCTACTGAGATGTTGATTTTTCTCTGCAGGGATAAATGAGAAAGACAACTGAAACATTTTAATTCACTTGAAAGCATGTATTTTTTTTTTACCTTTTAATAGAGCATTCTGAAGACACTGTCTTCCCTTAAATATTAAAAGAAAAATTGGTTGCATAAGCTGTAATATTAAATTAGTATTTAGCAATTCAAAGATAAGTTATTACTAGAACTTGACAAATGTAGAATCTCCCTCATGATAAGTGAATTTTCATTCCAAGGAAAATGTTACCCCTGCAGTTTTGGCATAGCACTTACTGTAAATGGCATTTTTTGTTTTCTTTTCCTTAAAAATTGAGGAAAAATTGAAGTACATACGTACGGTTGTATTTTCTTGTTAATGAGGGTAGTTTCATTAGTGGCTTCTCAATCTGATTGTCTAAGGAGAGAAGTAAAAGCTGGGTTTCAGAACACAACCAAAAACATGGGAAAATGTTCAGACAACAGTAAAAACAGTTAGTGAATTTTCCTATATCATTAGACTTACCTGACAATTTATTTAGAAGAATATCTATTTTTTTTCATTGTGAAAGCTTGTTGGAGGTAGTCAGCCTATCAGTACACGATCACAGGTCAAAACCAACGTATCTCAGACTCTTCTGCTGAAAAGGTTTCTGTGGAAAAAGAATACTGTACAACACTAGAAAATTTTTATTTTAAGTGTGTAGTCCTGGTCTCACTGGAATCAATACAAATATAGTCTATAATCACAGAACTGGTCTGGGGGCTTTTCCTACAGTCTTTCCTCAGGAAGAGGGAATTTGTGTTTTGCTTGTTCCGTGATGGAGCACATCTAAAATACATGTTAAGTGAAGAAATAATTGTAGAAGTAATGCTCTAATTCCTTCCCCAAATTTTAGAGCATTGTATACTAGTTTCAAATTATGCAGTATTTGTAGAAGTATGACCGTTAAAATCTAGGTTCTTCAAAATTTTAATTACACATTTAAGAAAGACTGTGTGGTATATGCTAGCTGTTTAAACAAAATAATCCTCTGATAACTCAGTGCTGGGTGTATTTTTACTTTAAAATACAATTTTATTCTTGCATAAAAATGTATGTTTCATTAATCTATATCTTCATTATGGAAATCTTTCAGAAGGCAGTGGAAGGAAATTATTTAACTCATAGCATAGTCAGCAATGATCTTTAAAAGTAAAACAACATCACAAATCCCCAAAACAAAACTAATCCCACTTTAAACATCTTTAGTTGGTATTTATGTATCTTTTGCATGAAAGTTGCTTAGACATGAAATGATGTCTTTGTCCACATTCTTATTTTGCTTTTCGCTAATGTTGGGAAGCTAAAAGTCAGGTCTGAAACTGTTAAAGCAATTCAATGTATATGCAGTTTTATAATTATGAAGTTGAAATTTGGTTTTCTCCAAATAGACCTATATAAATCATGTTTTCTATGATTTTTTCAATTTGCATTTTTAAAACCCTTTTTCGATGATACCAAACTGAAATAGAACTTTTCTAACATGTAACGTACATGAAGTACGTAAATATGTAAAATGCATAAAGTAAAGCTATAGACATGAGACTGATTTTAAATGACTGGGTTTTTTCTGAACCTATCTCTTCTATACCACATCCCCATCCCTTCCAGAATTCAGCAGTGGTCAGGTGTGGCATTTTGATTCTATCCATTGACTTGCATATGCATGTTTATGCACCCACAAACTGTAAAAAGAAAACTGACTAAATGTGGCTTCAGGGAAAAGAAAGGAGTGGTGGGCGCAGATACCAGCTGGAGCTTGATGCATGTGTTCTCTTCTGTGGCACCGTTTTGTTGTTGATGTGGGAATGTAGCTAAACAGTGGCTACAGATGCTCCACTAAATAAGGATCCACATAAATTCCAGCTGTGAACTTGTGATTCATCCTTCCCTGCACAAAAGATATGTTTCCATATGTCCCATTATGTTCCATATTTGATTTTTATCACACACTGTGTGCCAGTCTGAATCTCGTCTACATGCTTTTTATGAATCCTGTAATCCTTTCTCTTCCTCCTTTGAATTAAAGTCATAATGCACCCCAGCCTCCATGCAAAAACTCCACATTACAATAATACAGCATCCTTGTAAATAATTTTTTAATGAATCAAGTACATGAATAATGTATCTATGCAACCACCATAATACAGAGTCTGGACATATCTATAGAAAATCATAGTAGTAGTCCATTTGAAAAGTATTTCCCTTGAAGCTAACTCTGCAGTCCTTAAAATGATCTGAGTTCCAAATAATTTCATCTTTAAAAATACCTGTATCTTACTTTACCTACTCTGAATGGATTTTTGCAGTATTATCTGTAATCATTTCAGGTATCATCTAGTGTACATAGCTTCTCTTTATATTTTTAAGTATGTAATTGATTGATGAGGACTCTCATTTTGAATTATGAATAATATCCATTGTTAAACCGTTTATGCTTTCTGAGACTCACTGTAAAAAACTGGAAAACTGTCACTGGTTCCATGGTACCAAATAAAATATGTTCTATTTTTTTAATACATATATTGCTCTTATCCATTGTGTTCTCTAGGCTGGAATTCAGGATATTTTTTCTTCTACTACCATAATGTAGATACGGAAATTGCCATCTAGAAATGTAGGCATCCCTGGCCCCAAGAGCGTACAAAACCCCATAGTTTAAAATATTTAAAAAAACAAAGTAAAGATTTTAAAAATGCTAGCTGAATTGCAGTGTAGGCTTTTGAGTTGGCTTATTGTAATACGGTTAGGAGAAACATGGTCCCTGCTTCCTAATTGGGGTGAAATATGGCTGCTGGTCAGCTCTGTAAGAAACATAGTGCTGCTAGAGCTGTGCAGTAAGTTCTACATATGATAGTCATTGACTATCATAAAACTACTCAGAACATGAGGCAGAAGTCAGCATTGTCATCTTACACAGCTGTATTCTAGAAAGTGTCTGTGAAGGTAAAACCTCAGACGTTGCTATAATTATTAAACTTATGATTAAAGTACAAAATTTTGTCATTCGTTTTTGCAAGTTGTTGAAGCCAATGCTTCTAGCTCCAGCACAGATTTTAAATGGCTTATCAGGAACTGGATGAAATGCTTGCAGTCTTCAGAAGTGAAGTTATTGTGCAGATGTTGCAGCAGTGCTGTAATTTCCATTCTAGTCAATTATAGTATACTCACCTACACAGGTCGTTGTAATTTTGTTGACTGAAGAAGAGTGCTTTGAGAATACAATTTTCTGAAACAAAGTGTGACAAAGCAAATACTGATGTCTGCTATAAAGAAGCATTATTTAGCTGTGTGCAGAATTTGACATCCAGTGCTTTGTCTATTGTGTTGCAAGGAAAACTGTCTGTTCATAATTGAAGTTCTCCAGGCAAGTCAGATATCAACCGTATACCAACATTTTTCAACAGAAAGGATAGTTAATTAGTTTGTATTTTAAACTGAAGGTCACTATGTTATAGATTTCTGTGGGAACAAAAAGAGAGCATCTAGTTAAAACGATGAGTAAGTGGGGCCTGTTCTCAGCAGTGTCAGAGGTACCATTAAGTTGAACCACTGGTCACTGTCAAATTCCAATCAAAATGCAGATAAGTTTAGCATAAACATAGTAAGGTGTTGGTGTGTTTCCAGAACTCTAAAGAAGAGTTTAACTGGAGAAGAGGCTGGAGATTAACAGTTTGTTTTACAGCTAGGTTAGGTATTTCAAATCAAGTGTCTGGTGCTGCTTGTAACGAAGCATCTGCAAAATGTGTCAGTGTGACGTTGGTATTCTGTGTTCAAGAAGTTCAGTGTCAACACAGCTGTGACTTACCACTTTCAGCAACCTCTGAACTGGGAATTAGATAAAATACCTTTAATTTGGGCATGAGGTTGGGGGAAGAGTACTGGGATGGGAGTATAATTTCAGATGCTATTAATTTCACAAAATAACATTTGTGTGCTTTGTCTTGCCAGATAAGTCTACAATGCTTTTCCTCATTTCACGTGCCAAGCTGTTTTTATATTATCATTTCCTTCTCTGCTGTGTTTATCTTTTCTGAAAATGGTGAATGTAAGCTATTGCAGACTGGGTGGGTGGCACACATTTGCACAGTAACTTTTAAAACACAGAGCAAGCATTTTATTTGGGTTTTGAAAACCACTGAGAGAACTTAATGCAGCTGCTCTCATGGCATCAAAGTGAAGCATGTGAAAATCTCACTTTCTATTCTAAATAACCTTAGGGCTGTTGAGTCAGATATTTCCGGGTTGACGTGTTTTGCACAGAAGTGACAGTGGCATTGAGTATATATAGTAAATCTTAATGTTCCACTGAATCTCTTCACTCTTTTATGAGCTTTGCAGGGTACTCATCCTTTAACAAAATGTCAAGTTAAAACATGTCACTTTGCCATAGTTGAAATTACTTACTTGTTTTTAATCAAAAAGCAACTCTTAATGGGCTGTTTTACTGTAGGCAGTAAGGAAAGGAGCTTTCCAGTTTAGCAGCAAGTAGTTCTTCTGACCCATTATTTGCTGTCATTTCTACTCTCATACAGCAATGTGAAGGGGGTTGCATGATTAAAATCTGAGGATGCTGAATCAGGATGCTGGTAATGCATATCCTATGCCAAGTAGAACTAATATTTTTAGGGAAAGCTAAGCCTTTTTTAATGCATGTCTTTAATTTCCATTAGGCAGTAGTCCTGTGTTTTCTAGGAACTTTACTGTACCTATGATCTCTGTCAGCGGCAGAGGTGGTCTTGCTGATAGTAAAGGTGATTTGTGGTACAGTGCTGCTTTGATTTTAGTTTTCCAAAACTCAGGATGAATTTAAGTTGAGAGGTGCCATATATTCAACATAGTCCTTGGATCCTATCCTGTGAAGTAGAAGGTTTTCATAACTGGCGGCACTCAGAAGCAGAAGCTGTACAAGTTCAGTGAATTCAGTTCATATTCTTTTTAAGAATGAAATGGCTCTTCAGTTTCTAGGCCAGTTAATAATCCTTGTCTTAACTATGCTGTACATATCACAGATGGTGCTTGACGGACTAGTCGGTGTCTCAAAGGTCACCACAACACTATTAGCTAGATCACTGTGCCCTTTGTTTCTTGAGGATGCTTCTGCTACAGTACTTGTTACTTGAAAAAAATTATAGGACTAAAGTTTGGGGTTTGTTTTAAAAGAAAACCCTACCCACTTCTCACCAACAAGTGCTTTGAATGTGAGGTCGTTTCTTGTCAGCGAAGTGCTCTGGAGTTAGCATTCTGCTGATACAGGTATAACCGGTGGTCTCATTCAGTTCAGAGGGTGGGTTTTTTGTGTGAAGGTGTAACAGTGAGAATGACTGATATTTTAATTTTTCATCATAGCTGCCTTTTGGGGCTTTTATTATGTTTTAAGGGCTTATTTCAGCACCTGAGAAAGAGGAACATTTGAAGTCTCCTAGAAATTCTTGTGGCGAAAGCCGTATGTGTTCCTTCTGTGTAGCTTGAAAGCACTGAAATAACTAAAGGATGTTTTAAAAGCAAATAGGAAAATGCAATTCTTTAAACTCTGTTGTTGCTTTATTGAAATATTTACAGCCATAGCCACAGCCACAAAAAGCGGCACACCTTTGTCATAGCTGCAGAAACATACAGTGAAAAATCTCCTTTCTGTTTGGGGTAATGCACATTTATCAATCTATTTTACAGCAAAAATGTTGTCATTCTTTTGTCTTGTAACTAACAGTCCACACTTGTTTGTTGTATTACTAAAGTAATGTAACTTCAAAAGGCCAGGCTCAGATTTGGAGAGATAACTTGCAAATTGCAAAGCTATTTGTTTTTTATCTGAGACAAGGACTCTTCCTAGGACAAGTTCAGCTATACTGTTAATATAACTCTTACAATTTTTTGCTTAAATTGATTGTGCAATACCCGACTTTTTTTAAAAGTTCATTCACAATACATGACATACATGTTGCTTTTTCTGTTACATATAAGAAGTCAAGTGAAACCATATGATCACATAGAGCTGTCTACTGGAAATTATTTTGTAGTCATTTGTGCATTTTCAATAATAAATGTTCAGGTATGTATATACTTAATTCTTTTTTTGTGGGCAATTTAATTTAACTATTTTGAATATCCTGCTTCTTTAGTCTCCGTTCTTCCTGAGTTATTATCTTTGATACCAGCTGAAACTCCAGTTATTTACATCACTTTCATTTGTTTTATTTTTATGTTAGTTACACAAATTGCGTTCTCCCTTCAGTCAGCAAACACTCAGGAAAGACTTGAACTCCTTATGGGATTTCCATTGGTGTTCAAATAATTAAACCACTATTAGAATTTAACATGATATTGTAAAGTGATCAGTACCATCCTGGATGAAAGAAATTTCCTATATACTAAACTGAATGCAATGGTTGTCATTTCCAAACAGGACACACGAACGTCCTTTTGTAGTACATGATCTTTGTCACACAGGGAAGCATGCTGTAGAAGTGATCTTTTTATTTACATGAAATATACACACACAAAAAAATTGAAAATTCATCTAGCTAGCAACTCTCTAAACATTTTTACACTACTTTTCTAGTGTAGGAAATTTCCATTTTAATTAGATTGCTACAGGTTAATAGAGGGATGGGAGAGATGCTAGAAGTTAATTCGTATCCAGCCAAACTCAGCTAATTTCTTATATCTTTATAATGCTGCATCTCCATCTCCCTATCTATTACTTTTGAATTGCAACGTTCCAGGAATATCATGAAAACATTTCATATTTCAAAAATATTCAGTCTTCACAGAACTATTTGAACTGGCATTTCTTAGTGTCCTTGTCCCCACCCCCCGCCACACAGCTGTCACTAACAGAGGAAAAGGACTAGGGGGAGGGAAGGAGGAAGCCCTGCTAAAATCGTGTCACGTAGCACTAATTCATCTGCTCTCATTAGAGTGAGCGAGGGACAGCAGTGATGGCCAAGAGCTGCACTCCACACATGACACACGAACAGTTTGGGGAATAGAAAATTGCTTTCTCAGGAAGCCCAGCCAATTAAGGACTTGACCATATTGAATGTCAAGTGTTAATTTAGGTTTTTCTTCATTTTCCCAGTAGTAATGCGGGTCCTGTGATGAGCAAATACATGTCAAGTAAAAGTTGATTGCATGAAGGACCTGGGTATTATATGTCACTGACAAGTCACAAATGTACTCTAGTCTTTTAACCCCTTAGGTGAGTCCGGAAAGGGGGGGAGGGGAGTAGCAGAGGGGGATTAAATGTACTATAATGATAAGAATAGATAGCTTATATTAGGGAGAAGTCTGGATGGGACAGACAGAATTAGAAATTTGTGTGAGAGGCTAGGATGCAGACTTTCTGCAATCAGTGCACATATGTGGTACCTTTCTGGCTTATAATTAATAAACAGACCTAAAGGCCCCCTCAGGATTCTTTAGGGCTTTAAACAAGCATATGAAGCATGTATGTTATATCCTTCATAAGGTTTCATACGAGGAGAAGAAAAAGAGGTACACGGTGCCAGAAATATTAAATACTCCTTAAGGGGTGACCTGTTTTGAAAGAAAATCATTTTGCATTCTTTATAGAAAAGAAAATACATATTTCCAAGGTCTTTGTTTTTTAAAAAATAATCAAAAAGAAAAGACAAAGCCCTCATGTGAAAGCATGAAGTTAGAAAACACTTTCCCGTCAAAACCAGATTTATTTTCCAGCTTGTGCGTTACTCCAGGTTAATTTCACAGCCATCACAAATCCCCCAAAAGGCCCCTACCCTCATCTTATGTTGTACCTGCCTGTACTAGGGAAGCAGGGGATGATACAAGCAGTAGTACTGAAGTCTGTTTAAGTGAAGCAGGATTCACTTTTAATAGATGTGGATACTTACGTATCATCTATAGCATCTAATTTCCATTCATCAGCATATTATTTACATATGAATGTTCTGAAAATAAGAGAGTGTTTGTTTCTATTGCAATTGTATAATTGACCAAAAAAATTTCCTACAACAATGTAGGCGTTGTGTAGTACAAATACAATGAAATGGAAGTGGCAATTATGCAAGCATCCAGAAAGTTGTCCACGCCTTTTTAATTTAATCTAAAGCGGTAAATGCACTTACGCTTTCCAGAAATTTTTAGAAATTATTTGCTTTCCCTAAATTTTGTTTTGTTTGTTAATATCTAACCCACAGATGGATAACGGTTTGTTTGAAGCTGGTCAGTAAGCACTGTATCTTTGCGTTAAATATTACTGAGCTGATCCTAATTAGGACATGTTCTCCCTATTGCTCCTTTGTATTTTGCTCCTCTGCATTATGATGAAGATATTTAGGTGGCAAAGTACACTGCCACTGTCTGTGCTGTATGTGTTCAATAGGCATAAAACAGACTTCATTCTCATGCAGGTAACTTGACACTTTAAATGGATGCAAAGTTAACCAATAAAGGTTAAACTGTGAAACGGACATGTTTTCCAAACAAAAACAATTTAGGTTTGATTAGTGTTTCCTGTACTGACATTAGATTCTCTATGCATATGAACTGGTGCTGTCTATGTAATTAAAAGGAACATGGTTTTTTTAAGAAACAGTTTCAAGAATCTGACCTCACAACAATCAGTAATACTTTCCTTACTACAGTTCTACTTCAAGTTTGTGTGGAAACTCCTTATACATACAAGCCATCTCAAAATAATCCCAATTTACTTCTCCCTCCCCAGCCTCCTCTCCTTTGTATTTCAGTGGGTAGCATCTGTAGATCTCAGCTGGCATTTAGTGTTTTAATCGTAGCAGCTTCTCTTCTGCTAGGTGTGCAGAGGGATTTTGCTAAGTTTCCTTAAACTAAATTCCGATGATGGCATCTCAGGTTGCTGATTCAAGATTTTGCTGCTCTGTGGTGTCACTTTTGACGGATGGTACCTAATGCAATCAGCCACCACTAAGGCAAGGCCTTCGTTTGACCAAAGGGTCCAAAGGAAGAAAAAAAAAAAGGAAAAAAAAGAAAAAAAAAAAACCCAGCCCTCCACCCAGCAACCAAATAGGGCAGGCTGTTTCTGAATCACTATTTCCCAATGCTTTAGCAGAAGATGCCTCCCTTTGCGCATGTTTTTGATAAATTTAAGAAGTCAAATCACTGACACAGATGGATAATCCAAGTGTATAGGGTGAAGAGTTATAAATTAACACATTATTCCCTCTTAATGTGAAATACTTGAGAATGCATTTTCTCGGTCCCCTGACATCTACCCAGTGAGGGCTCGCATTGTACTTTTCAAGTGGCATTGATTTGTTAAAGCGCTGAATTAGCATCTCAGGCCAGCTGCCTGTTCCACTGTTGTGTTGTTGGGTTCATTCTCTCTCTCTCTCCCTCTGCCTTGCTTCCCGCTGCCTTGGCCACACACAGGGCTTCAGCCTGCTTACCCCAGCTTTTCCCCTCTGTTATTTTAGCTAATCCAGGTAATACACTCACCAAATGTGCCTTGCCGACCTGAGTAAATTAACGTATTTCTTATTGCATAAAGCTTGTAATATGCACGTGTGTGTATATGCATGTGCGTGCGTGCGTAATATTTTTGGTTGGACTAGGGAAGGAATAAGCAGGGGGCGGAGGGGAGAAGGCGATGGGCTGCAAGGATGAATGGCTGCGTTTACCAGCCTCATTCTCTAGTGAAGTTACACATTGTTCTTTTATTTAATTTGCGTTGTGCCGAGGTCTTCCGTACAGCAGCTGAGTCAAAGGGGAAAGAGAGAAGAAATAGAAGGAATGTATGTCAAGTCAGAAGAGCTATTGAAATGCAATATTAAACTGCGTATCTTAGGTCTGAATTTTAGAGTCTCTAGTACTTTGTCTAGTTGATCATTAATGGAGGTCTGCACAGATCTAAAGATAGTTTGTGCTTACATGTCTGTATTGAAATATGCTATTTATAACTGTGAGTTTTTATTCTGATTGTAATTAGCTGGTTTTAAGACTTTCCTCTTCCCACCCTTTCTTTCCTCTCTCAGCCTATCCCTATTACTGCTAACTTACTATTCACTTTTAACATTTTCAGTGCAACTTCATGCTCTATATTTCTCATGGTGGCACCTGACAGATTTGTAGCTATGCCCTAATTGGCTAAATTACGCTAGTAATACGTGTATTGCAGTCATGAAGATTATGTACATGAAATTAACATTACATTTCATTTAAGATGGCTAATAAAATAGTCATATTTTTATCTGTGGTTCCTTGGCATAGATGAACCAGATTTCTAGAGCTAGTGTTGAGTAGTGAAATGACATTGTTTTATACTGCACATTCATTATTCCTGCACTATTTTGATTATGTTTTTCTTACCATTGTTTGCTGTGAGAGTTTAACGTAATTCTTTCCCGTGCTATCCTTCTGATAATGGAAATGTCAGGAATAACCACAGGAATTTTCCTTTCTGTCCTTTATAATATGACAAATTCTGTTGTTTGGGATACAGTGCTTCTGGGAAACCTTTTCTTCTTGCAAGTGAATAAACTGACACATTTTTCTAGGCATCAGGGTCTGAAATCTCAGTAAGACTGAGTAAGATCCACGTTGATCACCTATTTTGTTTATAGCAACTAGCATAATCTTCTAATAATTGCAGAATAGTTAGTACTAATTACGGGCCATATTTTGAAAATCTTAGTTGCTATTAAGACAATGAGACATTTTGACTTTGCGAAAGCATGGATTAGATTCCTTGCCTATTTACATTTTATCTTTTCAAAGGTTATACATCTGTTAGGCTTCATACACAGTAGAACTAGAGTATTTGCAATTTGCGAAATTTATATCAGTTTTCAAATACAAAGTAAGAAGTGTTCTTTGCCTTGAGATGCTTACATCCGAAACCTAAACTCAGCAGACTAAGATTAACATAATGTCCTGACTGAGTAGTTGGTCCTGATTCCGTAGAGATATTTTTTGGTAGGTAACAGTTTTAGAATTTTGGCTTCATAGAGTTGAGGGGATTAAACAAATTTTTGTCTTTTAACTGGGCTGTCAGAGGCTAATTAAAACTATCAATGAGATAAAGAGTAGAAATGAAAGACGGTAGGTCTTCCTATGTTTTCGCAGTAACATGTTAACTTCCTTCAGAGGGCATTTCCAGCATTGCCACTGTAACTTTGTGCAGCGTGCAGAGGACAAACCAAGTGTGCCCTGCTGTCTTAATGTTACATAAACATGAGGCGCCATGCTGAAGTGCATCTGATACATGGTGTATGCAGATGGATGTATTTCTATTATTTTAGGCAAAGAGGGGCTCTGAACCATTGGAGACTGGTTTAGTCATGCAAGTGATACTCTTGGCTTGGGGGCCTGGCAGAGATGAATGCTGCATAAATGCCCTCGGAGCACCTAGTGTCAGCTGAGGCATAACTGGTGGTGGTTTGGGCAGAAGCTTCTGGACTCTATTTGAGGAAAAGGTGAAATAAGAGCAAGGATCTGCAGAAGGACTAATGGAAGAGGTGACTGGATAGAAACAAAGTTTCTCACAATACTGATACCAACAGTTAAAAGAAATAGGTCTCTCCTTCCTTGTTCCAAATTCAGTTCAAATCTGTAACACCTGTCCTTTAATATCAGAGACGTCTAATATCATGGATTGTATTAAAGCTGCTAGAAGTACCTGTGCCATCTTGCTCTAGAAAAAAGTAAGATATTTGGCATTTGTAGCAGCCACAGATTTTAAGCAGGCTTGCTTATGAGGCTGTGAAGCAGTGTCCTGACTGTGGTTCCGTATCTTCAATAGGTTTATTCCTTGCACTGGTTGAATTGAAGCCTCAGTTGATGATGTGCTCACATCTTCTGTTGTCATACAGAAGTCAACATAGTCTTGTCCCTACAGACTTCAGAACTTAGCTGGAACACAATAAAGGAACAAGAAAATGTGGTGAATGGATTATCACCATAGCTAATCCAACAATAAACGTGGCCAGAGTGGTCATTCCTTATAAGAAATACAAGTGCAGTTTATAATAAAGACTTTTATTCAGTCTTTTTATTATTTTTATGAGAGACACATTAGAAGTTGGACTTATGTAGAGTGAGTCAGAGATAGGCATTTGATTGGAGGTTCATTTATATATATTCCACCAAAGAAATTTTAAATACATGTGTGAGTGTAAAAAAAACCTCTTCATTAACCACCTCTGCCCCATTTTCAAATTATCTGAAAGGACTTTAAGAAAAAAAAAAATTGTGGTACATAAATTCTGTGGAATAGGACTTTATTTTTGTGGAAGCTGGCACCCAAATAGAGAATTAAGTTACTACCTTGAGTGCTATGGTAAAGCAGAAACTGAATTTCTAAATGCCACTCCTGTTTCTAACCACAGGGACTGAACTGTCACTGTAGAGAATTTAATATGAGGTATTGCTATTGTTCCACAATTAAATTCTTCTGTTATTTCATATTTTTGTGCACTTTTTTTTTTGCCAAAGATGCCAGGAGCACTGTGAGTTCCCAGTAAGAACAATTTTAGACATTAGTTCATAACTACGACTACTCAATAAGAAAAAACTATGAATGACAGGTTACACTGCAGCTCCTTTGTCAAAACGTTCTCTACATTTTAGTCATTGCACTCTGTAAACCTCATTTTAGTAACAATGATTCTTCTCCTGCTTACTGAAATGACTGTCAGTAATGTCAGGTCATGATCCAGTTGCACAGTCCTTAGTGATTTGAAAAAGATGCAGGCCTGCCTATGGTTATTTTATGATTGTCCTACAAGTATTGACGAAGCTTTGAGAGAGAATTTTCTGGACCTTCCTTTAGTGCCATGATGGAAGGACAAAGGAAAGGAGCACTGGTGGCCAGGCTTCAGATAAACGAGTCTTTCGTGTGAACTGCCTAATTCCCTGAATGCACTATGTGGATCTCTGTGTGTGAGCCAAAAGGTAGTTGATGGAAATAGCAGAGTTCATATCGCAGCCTTTCTTTCTGTGCCCAATTTCCCTACCCACTGCAGGCAGCCATTTCCTACCAGGTCAAGTAAATGCAAGTTTCTCCCAGAATTATGCTTTTGTATGAAGGTGCACATGTTTCCACTAGTTCTGCCTGGGAAGAAGTCTGTATTCAACCCCTTGGGAAAGCTTCGATGCAGATGGTGGTATGGGAGCCCCCAGAGCCATCCCCTGGCAACTGAATAAGCAGTTCATTCCAGCTCTTTGGAGAAGGAGGAACAGAAGGATTATACTAGTTTGATACCTCAGCATCCAAGCCCTGTGAACTCAGTGGAGGACTGTCATTTCAGATGCTTCTCCAGAGATACAGGAACCTGAACAAGCAGCCAGAAAACTCTTAACTGAAGATGTGAATTCACTCACTTGCTGCCTTCTCAGGACTCTGCAGCTGTCTCCTCTGGCACTAGCCCCTGCATTGATTCCAAACCCTAAATAGGAAAAGATTCTTAATGTTCTGGAGGAGGAGTCAGACAGGCACCCAGATGTTAATTCTCTTGCAATTTCCACTGGGCTTTTGTTGGTGCTAAATGTCCATCCTCCGTCAAGGATTTAATATTATATTGCTCAGAGATACTACCTAATATTCATGTCTTTTCAGTTCTAAACAGTCCATTCTCCTTCTTCAGACCACTATCTTGCCCTGTCTGGTTTTGGGCCAAACCTCCAATACTCCATGAATCCTTACTCAGAAAAATGGTTGACTTGAGGTATTTTTTTTGTGTGTATAGCTCTGTTTCCCAAGATGTTCTGTATGGGCAGAATTCTGATTGACAGGGTTGATTTTCTAATGTTCTACTATCTCCTTGCTATCTTGTCAGCAGATTAAAGGTTAATGGAGCACAGAAATTTCTAGACATTTAGAACCTGGTTGCTACCTTCGCCCATGCTGTCATCCAAGGATTGACTGAATAGCCTAAAGAAAATGTAGTTTATAACATGCAAGGCTGCTGTTCCTGACCCAAGCTTAAAGAATGTGGCAGGATCACAGAGTGTGTTCTTTGTTGTTGAAAGTGTTCAGGACTGAGGGTTATTTGGAACAGCTTGAACCAAGCCTTCTGTGGTACATTTAGGAAGTGGTAAGATGCCTGATATGCTGGGGAAGTATGTATACAATGGATACCGTTGATGGTTTTTCTACAGAGATGAGCCTGAGTGGCGATCTTCCGTCCATCCCAGATGGACACTTTGTCAGCTGTCAGAAATAGGTAGAGCAGTGAAGAACCAAGGATATCACTTTTCTTCCTATCCTGCATCACGTTAATTTTATCTCCTTGAGAATTCTGAGGACCTGAAAAAGATAATAGATATGGTGCCTCATTTAGTGTCTCTCTAAGCATTCAATTTTTGCCTTGGCAGCCTAGTGGCCTCTTGGCACTTCCTTACATTACTTCATGGTGTCAGGAGGTCAAGGGGAAACAGACCACTCTTAAGACAGAAAAGTCAACTAATTCTGGAATGATGTTTAAGTTGTATTGAAGTCAGTTCATGAGAGCATCTGTCTGAAGTGAAGGCAAGAAAATATGACTGAAAGTCCAAGGTATATTGCCACTGATACAGGTTCTCAGCTATGCCCTAGAGACCCATCAGCTTGTGCTGTATGTTTCATAATTTTTGTTTCAGTGATGATAGTGCTGTTGGTACCAAAAAAAAGTCCTTGCTTTAGTAGGCCCAAACAGACGATTGTCACACCTTTAGTCAGAATTAAATTGTATTGTGCAACCCTGCAGCCCTGAAAGACCTCTCAATCCCTCTGCAGCGTAGCCGTGTTCCCTCCATCTGTAGTCTACATGCTTCTTGAGATTTGTGTCTAAGCTGCCTGTGAAAGATAATTAAGAGAAGCAAATCATATATCCTAGAGAGCAGTCTGTATCTCTTTGTTTTGTAAAGATGCCCATTTCACTGTAAGAAAATTTTTAGGCATCCATAAAACAAAAAAAAAGATTCTCTACCGGTTACTCTAGATTATCTGGGAATACATTTCAACCCAGTATCAAAGACAGTTTTGTTACAGTAGGAATCTAAACTCTGCCACCTCTCAAGTACATTTTACTCCAAAGTATACTGTAAGCATTGGTTGTTTTCCTGCTTTTTTGAATTGATATGGTAACACAGAGCTGGATAAAGCAGAGGTAAATACAAACTACTATCTACCTCTTATCCTCCTTTTTTGAATGGCTGTGATACAATAAGACAGCCCCTCTACCTGACTAGTCTGAACTATGGTGAACTGTTAATAGATTCTTTTGACGGAAGGGAGATTGGGGAATTTTCGTTTAGGTGGAATACTCAACAGAGTTGTATAAAGCAGGATTTAGTAGAAATTACTAGTTGCTCCTTATCAGAAGGACTGAATGAGAAGAAAGCCTGTTAAATGAAAAGAAGTAATTACAAGCGTGGACAGGTCATATTGAGCATTAGAAAGCCTGGGCCATATACATGTATCTGAGGTTGCAGGCATAGGTTTGTAAACTCTATAGGCTTATATATAAATGCTGAATACATTCACACTTATTCTAGATAGAATTAAAAGTATGCCCTTTAAAAAGATGGCAGTTCTTTTCCAATTCATGGATTTGGGTCCTTTAGATGCTGAAAATTTTCTGAAATGCAAGAGTGTACCTTTAAAAGAACAACTATTGATTTCTAGCAAGAAGATCAGATTTTTCAGAACAGAAAAACAGCTTTTCTGGGAACTCTTGTGTTCTGAGTGAGTATATTATCATCCATAGTCTAAATTTGAAGTATTGTTTCCCTTCAGCAATGGAACAGTTTTGATTGCATATATGCCTACTTAACTTTTGTCTTTGCTCCAAATGCTGTTCTTCATGTTAAACATTTACACCACTGTGTTACATATTCATGGTAAACAGAAAGCAATCTGTATAGCCAAGTATATTGAAAAATATTTTGTATGTGTAAGGAAGCACTCCTTTTCCTTCCTTATTGAAAAGTCAAGATTATTTGCTATAATCAGAAGGAAGTTCTGTGGATACCAGAACATCATTTGCAAAACTGCAGCTTTCCCCCCAAATTATCTGCATCTTCGCATCATACCATAAACTAATCCATAACAGGGTAGAGATTATAAAAAGTCTGTTCTGTGGGCAGCCTAGCCCATATTTGTCCAACATTGGATTTCTTTCTCTGATGTATGTGATACTAACCACTGTTCACTGTGGCTGCTTTGGCATTTGTAAAATATCTGATGTTCTAGAAAAAAGGGAATCAAACTTGAATTTCCTGAAAACGTACGCACTAGTTAGACAAACCTGGAGTCCAGAGGAACTGCTGCTTTGTTTTGCATTCTGGAAACATGATTCTCAATGGAAAAAGCACAGAAAAATTATTTTCAATGCCAATGACACAAGGCATTCTTCATCAACAGATCTGTTGATCTGTTGTGTATTTTGAAATACAGCACTTGGATGTTGTTGTGTATTGATGGAGTATCTTTCTAACCTGCACTTATTTCCCCTGACCTCTGGGGTGGAGATGCGGTTCCAGATGTTATGACGTAAGAACGAGATGCTATCTAACTAAAGCACATCTCCTGCGCTTTCCGATGTGGTGACCTCTTTCTCCTCCTCCTCTTCTGTTTGCACCCTGTATTTGTTGCTTACATGCCAATGTCTCATTCCCTTTGTAAACTCCTTGGGCAGAAGGACCTATCCTCTTGGGTGTTTCTGTAAAGCATCTGTGGAACCACAGTGGCATGTCGATAATTATGATAACATGATAATCAGTCACAAGGGAGTGCTAGTCAACTCTCATGAGTTACAATCAGTGTTGTGTTCTGCAGAACTAGGAGTGCTTTTATCTCGTAATTTGGTTTACAGACATCTGTAGTGACCTGCATAAGGGACAGAACAAGGACACAAGGACAGTTGGTATGGGTTCCCTTTTTCCTGCAAGTGCCAAAATAGCTGAGGGTATATTTCCGTGTTTTTTTGGAAATGTTTCCTTGCCTGTTTGTTCAGTTCACTCTGTCCACTTAAATCAAAGGTAATTCAGCTGCAGAAGAATTAAAGAGAGTAGTGAAGAAGGGCAAGGAGCACCAAAATTCCTTTCAGTGAAGCTGGCTGTGCTGCCTGTCACTCAGAACAAGATGAAGTAAGTAAATTCAGGTCTTAGAAATCTGTGCCCGTAGTTTCAAAAATCAAAATGACAGGTAAACACTTCTTGTACATCGTTCCGCTGCTCTACACTTCCGATTTGTATCTGCAGCAATCCTGTCATTACACAAAAGAGTTAACAGAGGGCAAACGAGACACTTAATGTTTTCCTTTTCCCATCAGCATTCTTTGTAAATCATCAAGGAAATAATTCTGTCTTTTCTTCCCCTTTTCTTTAATTACAGAAAAAATAAAATGCCACTAGAATACCAAAGTGCTGGTAGCTTTGGTAACTAGTCCCCTAAGCAAACTGTTCTGTCAGTAATCATAACCTAATTACCACAGGCAATTGGAAAGGTTTGGTTTGGGTCTTTTTTCCTTTTTTTTTGTTTGGGTGGGGGGAGGATATATAGGTGGAGGAAGGGTCTTCGGATTTGAACAGAGAATGTTCAACAGCAACAATGGTGTATATGTTTAAAAAAAAAAAAAGCTGGAAAAAGAAAAAAAAAAAAAAAAAAAAAAAGAAAGAAAAAGATAAAAAAAACCCAGCCACCCTCTGGCAGATGATCAAGTGCCTGTTGAGACAGAGCAGCAAGTCTGTGAAATGCTGGAGTTGCCTGCTCAGTGTTGTGACTCTGCAGAAGTCCTGAAGTGACACATGCATCACAGGGCTGTCACAGCACTGAAACAGGCCAGGGGTCATGGTTAAGAGCAGGGTGTTGCTGGATAAGGCTGAGGAAGCAGAGGTGGCCCCTCTGTGCTCTGTGTGTGGGTCTGTGTACTCCTTTCCCGTCAGAGCTGGCCCAGCACGGCCAAAAAAGCGGTTCCTTGGCAGGGCTTAATGGCAGGATGATGTAGTCTGTTGTGACTAGTGCATTCCTTTCAGGTTAAACTAGGGAAATGGCATTGTGTTAAAATTCCAAGTCGCATGAATGTTTTATTGCCACAAGTGCATTCAGGCCTCAAGGGGAGTGTGTGTGGTGGGGAAAGGGGGAGGGAGGGTGACTTAGAGGCTCGGGAACTATCAGAAGAGCACTTCCCCTGGAAAATTTTACCCAGCAGCACGAAGCTGACGGGCTGCGATAGTCACTTAGACAGGTTTCGCTTTTCCTGAGCTGTGGCTGTTTAAAATCTCTCAGTCCAGACAATTAGCAGCTGAAGAAAATATGACAAGACACACGCAAAGAGGTTGGGAGATAGAGGGGAAGGAATGCACCGGGAGGGAGCTGGGTTGCCTTCTGTAAACTGCCAGACCTCTCCCCCAGGCCCCTCCAGCTCAACTGCCACAGCCCAGAGCCTGGGGGGGGAGAGGTTTTGGGTCGTCCCCCGCCCCCCCCCCAATCTGCTGAAGGCCAGGAGTGATCTGTTCACTGTACACCACTGACTGGGAGGCCAAAGCAGCTCATGGTACTGTGTGTTACCATTACTACTCCCTCATTCCTTTTTACATTTTTTAAACATCTCTTTGTATTAATGGCTGACGTGACTCAGGAGGATTATTTTAGACTGCAAAAGGACAAAATAATGAAACGTAACAACGCTGCGTGTTTGTGAGATTTTACTTCTTTAAGGGAATAAACTTACCCAATTTGCATTAGTCGTAAGTAATGACTTCTAGCAAAGTTTAAACAGGATTGTTTAGTAGAGCAAGAATAGGGAATCTGGAACAACAGCCGTGCAGATACGGTCCTTGGAAAGAAACTTTGTTTTGAGTCATACTAGATTTTTTCAGTTTGTGTTTTTATATGGTCTCAGGCTACTCAAGTCATGTGCTGTACGTGATTTTTAAGTGATTTTTTAAATATATTACTGTGAAGTCTTCAGTTCAGAGCTCTTTGTAGTTTAAAACTGTAGTATATGTTATACTATAATTATTTGTATGTACATGTTGCTGGTGATTAGTGTGAAAATAATCTGCATGGATATATGTATATGGAAGTCTAATTGGGACCTAAGTGACATTTGTGGGTAGTCTGGATCTCTAAAAATCAGACTGTTTTTACAAAAAGGTAGGCACCTGTGTTTGGACAAGTTTGTTGTGGGATTTGTGTGCTGTTCACATGGGTACACACACAGACCGGCTTTCTTATGCTTCATGCATGTAGCATCTTGTGAAGTCACTGAAGTCAAAGAAGCAGCAAGGATGTAAGTGAAGACTGATTTGGTCCCTCATAGGACAAGATGCTCTAGATCTTTATTTATTATATCTTTATCTAAACACCTAGGTCTGGGTGCAGAAATGTTACTGTATGCAGTAATATAAGCACGGACATTTGTGTTTACAGAATATATGACACTAAAGAGTGATGTGACAGGGTTTTGGTTTTGCAAGTGAGAAATGATCACAGAGAACATTCAGTGTCTTGCAATAACCATGTCACTTCAAAGATTATGTATATACATAAGTTTATTGTTGCTCATGTTGTTAGCATTCTTACTGCTAGACCGTTTGCTTTCTTGCAAGGGTTCATTTGGCCATGTATTATATATCTGATTTCTGAATGATATGATATCAGTGATATCAAACATTACATGGAAGGATTTGTATCTGCAAGAGATCATAAAAACTAATGGTGCTCAAGACTGCCAGGTTACCACAGTAAGTAGGGAAAGTAAGCCTACTGTACTTAAAATAAGACAAAATTTTATAAATAAAGTGAAGAGGAACTTCTTCTATCTTATTTAAGTATGCACATACCTGTCTGTACATGTGTGAGTAATGTTTACGGATGTCATTTTTTACTGGTATGTACAATTCACTCTTACTGAATTCCACAGTTAAAAACTGGTGTAGTGTACCTTAGCAGCAAAGAGAAATACTTGATTTGTTTGAAATCTTTTACATTGTAAAGCATATGTACACACTATAATTTCTCATTTGTTCACATATCTGCCAGGAAATCCAGTTATATATGACATTTTTCCTTTAAAGAATGTAACACTACGAAAGAAAAGAAATCCCCAAACAATCTGTAATAAACTATATCCTGTGTTATCTATTGCATAAGAACTGTTAGGACATCTACATTTGGCTATATGGTTTATTTCTTTTGCTTGCATAAAAAGAGATAATTTTGTCAGATAAACAAGATGTTAGTATGATTAGTTCCCATTTATGATGGTTTGGTGGTGGTGTTTTTTAAACAGTTAAATTGACAAGGCTTATGGTGGGTCATAAACTCAACAAGCAGTCAGCCATAAAGGAAAAGAATGATTTATAAATGGAATCATTACTTGAGATTTCAGAAACCCTCATTAACACCTTTCATAAATTCTAAACAATATGCACTTTGAGTATGTGTTAGCTGTTTTGAACTGTTGAGTACAAACTGTGAAGAGTTTACTTATATTGATCTGCAAATGAAAATTTAAAAATGACAGTTATCGAGGATAAGTGGCTGGTGATATATGCTCATATAATGTATGTATGTATTTATTTATGCTACTATTTGTAACTGCTGAATATAATTTCCCAAGTCAATTGCAGTAAATTATAACTCTTTCCTAAAAACTGGGATGAAGAAAACTTTGGAAATACCCTGCAAATAGATTTCACATATCATCCTGAAAAGAGGTAATTTGATAGAAGGTCTTATTTTACATTGCTAGCTACAAGTCTGATGTTCTTTAATTATCTTGAAAACAGAAGATGCAATTTGTCTGTATGCATAGTAATGTGGAAGTACAACTAGCTCTGACTTTTCCACTCATATCAGAGCTAGCATTTCATACATTTTGCAGTCACTTTTCTCAAGGTGTAAAATGGTAGAGAACCATTTTGGTCGTACTGTTATGTTTAAAAGAGAATAATGTGCATCACACAATGGCTGGGAATTTCAGACACTGCTAAGCATTAATTGGTAAGCATGTTTGGGATTTCACAAAACAGTAAGGCTGGTGTAAAGATGAAGAGATTAAAAATAATACATTTAACATGAATTTTTTTGCCTTTTGATACTTTGGAATACGCTGACTTCGGGCTTTTATATTTTGGTTTGCAAATATAAAGCAGAAACTAACACTGTATTTTACTTTGATGCTTCCAGTAGTTGGGTCTTCACCAAAAAAATAAAGAAGTTATTCTGAGGTGCATACATATACATACACACACATACGTATGCATATATCTATATACACACATCTATATACACATCTGTGTGGACATCTATATATACATGCATGTATATACTCATCTAATTATGCTGCTAAAAGTTCTAATGTAGACTTGTTTAAACCAGTTTACATTTTGCTATAACTGTGTTAAACTAAACCAGTAATTCAATGAATGATGGCTCAGAATATGATCTGGTTTTGTAAGTTGGCTGAGCTGCGGTAATTAGCTCCATCCACTTAACACAACAAATGTGAGGTAAAAATGTGTGAGCAAAAACTTCTTTCACAGAACTTTAATCATCCACATTTTATCTCAGGTTTACAGTAGGTGATAAATGCACATGCATTTAGATACCATGTTTAAGCTGATATGCAACAATTTTTAAACTATGATAATTCAATTGTGTGTCTGAACTCCAAACTAGATCTGTGTGAACATGGGTAGAACTTGTTTAAATATGTCTGCATTAGGGTTTTGGACTACTGTAACTGGATCCATTTTTAGATGGATTCATATATTTTGATGCAACCTTCCAAGTAAAGACAGATCTTGAAAGGTGATGGCTTATTTTTTTTTTCGCTAGAAAGATTCTAGAAAGATTCTTTATTTACAATAATAAAGTTTAAATTGTCATTTTGGGAATTCTTTCTTAATAGCTCTTGAGATGTCATTTAAGGATTAATTTGTATCTCTCTCGTGTTCATGTTGTGCATACCACATCAAGAAAAGTTAATCAAAAGAAAAAAATCTTGACGATACAAAACTGAATATTACCAGTTGTACAGTTCTTACATAGGGCTTTAAGTCCAGTCTTTATATACCATACTCTCATGTGGCAGTCAGTACTATACTGAATTTAAAAAAAAATAAAAAAAAAATCAGTGACTTCTCATCACTGTTACATATGATTTTCTTCACACTTACACTTCTGTTAAAGATGTGGGGTTTGTTTTGTGGGTTTTTGGTATATTCTTTTATACTTTGGTTGAAATCTTCCCAGCTGTTTTAGAGTTTTAAAGAATTGCAACATTTTATTTTGCAGGTAGCTCAAAAAAACCCCATACCTTTGAACCTTGTCATGTAAATAATTCTTGGTAACAAGTTCTTTCAAGGCCAAATTTGAAAAAAATTGTTTGGATATTTGGGCTATGAATAAGCAAAGCATTTAGGCATGGAGGGGTGTTTTATGTGCTTAGAGTTATGTACTTGGCTTGTATGTGGAGTCTGCATTAGGAAAGACTGGGAAACGAGAAATAGAAGAAACAATGTGTACGTGTATCTACAGGAAATCTTTGACAGAAAGGTACATAAATGATTTGTTGTTTCATGTTGACTTTGTAGCAATGTTGATAGTTTGTTAGCTTAATTACTTGAGAGAACTTACTGTCTGACTGTGCCCACAAAAATCAGCAGCAAAATCAGACAGTGGTAAGGCCCAGAAAGAAAATGTAAACTGGAGCAAGCACATATGCTTTAATTTCTTCTCATTCTTTTTGTTCTTTACTCTTTCAGGAAAAAACAAACAAACAAACAAACAAAAGTACCGGGATCAGATACTTTCAGTCTTGTAAAGATAAAATCCTTATAGTAGTTTGGAAAATTTTCTTTCCTTGTCTTGTACAATTGTTTCCAAAATTGCTTTAGAACGTTGACTCTTTGCTAGTGAAGTACTAAGTTTAGTTATTTTTGAACTAGTTGTTTTCTTGTATCTTTAGGTAAGCGCATAACCTCAACCTAAGCAAGGATTTTCAGAACTACATAGGACAGGACATTGTGGACCTGTAGGCAGACCTAGTGATACTCTTCCATTTGGGCAGTAGGTTTTCAGTAGATTGCTCCTCTACCTTGTTAGACTCCGATATGAAGTGGAAAGCGTAAACACACACCGCTGCATCTTCTGGGTGTGGACTAAACCTGAACTTCCTTGGCACCACTGCTGACAAAGTATTGAGGCCACTTCCAGGCAATACTTTTTACCTGCATATCTCCTCCCCCCTCCCCCCCCCCCCCCCCCGTTTTATTAACAGGCCTGTAAAGACATGTTTAAAACAAATAAACAAGGTTCTCTGGTGAGTAGGCTGTCTTTAACAAAGAGAGAGAAGCAAACAAACAGGTTGCTCCTTACTTGAAAACTGAAGAAGGATGATAAAATGTTAGGAAAGAAATTCATCTAGTTCTTGTTTTGGTCTTGCATGTGAGGTGATTTTTCACAGTAGAAGTGCTGCATAAACACTGTCACTTGGTTAGTGTTATTTGTGGTGGGATGAGCAGGGATAAGGGCAATAAAACATGCCAACAGTTGTGCTAATTCACAGAGTAATGCATACTTCTCCCTTTTCGTGTCTGGCATTATCTAAGGGACTAAATAACGTGTTAAAAGACTTGTGTTATCAATATTTAGTTTATTTATTTAGCTAGTCTTCTCTCTACTGCCAACAGCTGGTGCTTGCCATGGGCTGAGGTGGACTCAGTTGACTGATAGAGACATGAGAGCCACCACATCATACTATCACGAGTGTAAATTACTAGCCACTTTCAGTTCCAATACTTTTCTTCGGAAGCACTTTATCAACCTTCAATAATTTGAATTAACGGGGCTTTTGTGTAGACTTCAGAATGACAGAAAGATAGGAAGGGGAGACAAATCCAGTCTTGTACCTAATACGAAGATTATTCATCATCCTCGAAAAAAAATTAGAGCTGCTGGATGTACTGTTTGTTGTGGAATTTTACTGCATTTCTGTTCTATCCAATAGTATATCATCTCCTCAGCCTTCTGCTGGAAGTCCCATTAATCTTTGACCAAGAACGTGATGAAGATTTTAGACACAATCTAATTGCAAAGCAAAAGTAAAATAGTTCTCTTTTGAGGCTTTGAAAAAATTGTATAACAGAGAGGGAAGAGTTTTTAAATTAATGACTATGCTCAGTAACAGAGGTGTGTATTGGCAGTGTTGTTATTTCTCATGAAGCAAATCATGTTCACTCTTTTCCTCCTCCATTCTCCACAACCAAATTCACGCCTCACCTACAAAGAAAACCACCTTGATTCATTGATCTCACTCCAAAGACTGTATTATTATATTCTGTCCCAGATAACTTGTGAATTTAATACTAGGATTTTACTGATACTCTGCCCATTGCTTAGAAAGCTGCACTAGGAAGGAAGCCAGGTAATCATCTCTTGAATTTTCTTACAAATAATGCTTTAAATTGTTGGTGAGAATACACTTTTGTAACATTTTATATGAGAGCAACATGTAGGATAGTTGCAAATTTGGAACCAGCTGTAAGTATGGCCTTCAACAATGCATTTCTTGCAATAGTATCTCTTGAATCAGAGATTAGTTTTTTGCCTCCATGCTTTGTTTCTTGGGATTTTTCTTTTCTCCCAGGCTGCATCTTCTGTTGAAATTTCTGTTAGTGATGAAAACATTGTATACTGTATTCAAAATCTCTCCTTCTTGGCAGTTAGTGTATGGATATGCAAAGTGTCTTTACACTAATGACTGAAAAGGTGTTTCTGCCAAAGTGCTTAAGCCCCACAGGTAATTCCACCTGAGTTCCTGATCTGCACAGGTGCCTTCTCTGACTGTAGTATCTTAAATGTCAGAACTGAAGTAAGTGCTGCAAGCTTTGCCTTCTGCTTCAGAAATCCTCTTCCTGGATCTTTTTCTGCTAGCTACGTGAGTGTGGGGACCATCTGCTGATTCATCCTTGCATTTGCTCTGTGTTTCTGAAAGAATACCTATCTGTCATGACAAGGGTTCTGTTGGTGCCAGTGGGCCACAGCAGAAGCTTCCAATGAGGGAAAAAAAACAAAAGCATCACCCTGTAGTCTAGTGTGCTTTAGGTAAATAATAAAAATTGTATGAGGAAAAGGACAGAAATTGCCTGTATGAAAAAGGGAAAATAAATGAAATGAAGACTATCGTCTCCCCTTTTCCTGAACTTTCAGTTCAGTCTCAGTATCCAGACTCCTGGCACCATCTGTGGGACTGCAGAACATGCTGGTGCTTCCCCAGGAGTCTCAGGGGTGCTTTCTGGCAGCCCTCAAGCCCCTTTGGAACTACAGAAAAATTTCCACAGTGACAGTGACTTTCCCACAGTGGTAGCATATCTTCCAACCAGTACTCTGCCTGTTGCAGATTCTCCCTGTGACCTGTGAAAATTCTGTTACTCTTAACCCTTCCTTGATGGTCACCGGCATTGGCCTTAAAAGGTGCTCTGAGTCCCATTGTTATTTAGAAGAGGCATCTGGCTCTGGGCATTTTCCATTAGCTGCACCAGTCACTGAAGTGTCTTTCACTTTTACCTCTTGTCACTGCTTCTCTCCCTTTGGCCTGTCTTTTCAACTCCTGGTCAGAAGAGCATCGCTCCTAATTTATTCCATGGTCAGGTCCTTATTGCCCCTGGACAGACTTGATATGGAAAGGCAACGTGTACATGTGTGTCCATATCTGTGTGTGGAGGGGAGGAGCAAAGGATTGGGCAGATATTTTTCCTGTAGCTCAGAATAAGTACTGACATAAAAGGCTGTGCCCCCTGCTCCCCCCTCCCCTTATTTCCTGGGTAGGAGGGAGGGGTAAAGGTCAGGAGGGATAGATGGGAAAAAGCCTTTATGCTTGTTGTTCTATCTTTTGTTTCTGCTGATGATACACAAAGCAAGTTGTAAATAGCTCCTTCACACAGCTTTGTTATTCCTTTGAGAGAGATACTGCACAGTAGCTGTGCTCTCAGCACTGCTATGCCCCAGGGATCAGAGAGGGACACTTTAAAGACCCTTTTCATTCATTTCTGCATTTTTGACAGAAAGAAATTTAGCTTTGTATCAGACAAATGTCATCCAATCATTAAAGCTTGAACACTATTTCAAAATTTTTAGTAGCAGTCAGCACAGTATCAAACAGTCTCAAACTATGAATTTGCATGACATAGAGAGTCCAAAGTGTTTGAATCCTCATACACTGCCTGCCATCGACACCATAGCACACGAATAAAAAGAACCAAAGAAAGAAAGACAAGTCAGAAGCAAATTTTATTTTAAATAGAAGTAGTAACAGGAGTAATAACAGAGTTTAATTCCATTTATTCTTCCATCAGTCAAACAAGGTTCACAAACCTGGATCATATTAGAATTCATGAAGTGAAAGACACTAAATGCTTGGCTAATTATACTTGTTCTCAACCTGGTTTTAATATTTTTACCACTTGGGAATACAGATGACAAAACAGATTGTAGTGTACATTTCTGTATTAAACTTATTGGAGAATAGTTTTTAATTCCTGAGAGATAAACTTTCTCTGACATGTTTTTGTGTGACTTAAATTGTGTTCAAGGAGCTTCTGTCTGTACAGGTATCTGTTTGATAATATTCAGAGTACTGTCTCCACCTTCTTGCCTTCCCTAGTGCTTGAAATATGATGCTGGTTGTATTATTAATTTTTATAGTTTAAAATCAATAATGTCCTCAGCTTTTAATATACCTAACACTGATGCAAAACTTACCATCTGCTACCCTGGAGTTCTGCAGATATCAAGAGCCATTTTGGAAAATTCAGGTCTAGTTTGAACCTTAGTATTAGTGGATCATTACATATAATAATTAGGAGTGGAGGGAGTCCAGGGAGTCTGGAGAGCTAAGGTGCAGAACAGATCCAGAAATTACTTTGTGCTAAATTGCTATGCATATTGTTTTGAACAGTTACAGTGATGGTCATGAGTAGAAAAGCAAGATGGTGCAGTGGGATGAAGAACAACTCACTGAGTCATTCATTTTTGATGGTCTATGAAGCACTTGCTGGTGGCTTATGGAGAGCTGACTAGTTGTGTGGTGCTGGCTTTCTTCTTTGCTTTCTGCTGCTGAATTGCATGAACATTTTCCTGATGGTACTTTTCCATGTATGCAATCACTGTGTGGTGTTAAGTAACTGCAGGTGGGAGGGTAGGTGCTCCGTATGACCGTAAGTGGGAGCAGAAGTGGTCCAGACAGCATTTTGTCTCTTAAGATGTTGTCCATGCTCTTAAGGAGCATGAGGATCCTTGAAGCAGAGGAGAAAGAAAAGCTGGGATATAAATGCAGAGAGATGTGATCCACCTTCTGTAGGGTACTTTAGTTAAGAACAGAAAGATGCAGTAATGGAAAATAAAAAGTCACTGGGATTGAGCTGGCCACACTGAATAGGAAAGTAAAAGGTGAGAGCTGAAGAAGGGTGACTTAATGGCTTCAAAAAGGGTAATGGAGAAAGTCCCACATACGTGGAACAGCGCATGTGGAAAGAAAAAGGACCGATAAGAGAAGTGAGGACTGAAACCATGTTATTTGGTAGCTGCAGGGTGTTAAAATACATTGTCAAAATGAATCACTGGAATGCATTCAGATCCATTGAAAATTCAGATGTGAAAGTCCTTCTGCCTCCATGAAGAAATTTGAAAACTAGGATGGTAATTTCGAGTTAGACAGGGGTCTAAACTGGAAACTGAGAACAATGGTAATGTACTAGCCTGCTTGCTGGAGAAAGTGACTTGTCTTGGGTGCAGTGTTTTGGTCCCTTGTCATTCTGCGTGTGCTGAGCTAGACAGCAGCTGTAAAAGTGTGCATTGCAGTAACTAAGATAACCTGAGCTTTAAGACACAGGAATAAACCTGTGTCATGTCATAGATAGAAATGACCATGAGATGCCAAAGTACATGAGCTAGTGATTATACTAAAACCACAATGGTCTTGTTATGAGGAGAACATAACTTGTGAATGAGGTTGTGGTAGTTGATTAGATAATAAAAATAGCAACCTCATATAAAAGTGTGTTGCTTGTTAAGGAAAAAATAAACAACCCCTAACTTTAGATTTTACAGTTAATAGTAGATCTAATAGATCTGTTTCTGAAGTCTTGGAAAAGATACTTTTTTTATATTCTGTGAGCAAATTTTAAGTCCTATGAATGCTTCATTTCAAACAGAATTTTGCCTCTGCAGTAGTTTTCTGGAAAGTGAATACTTGTGCTAAATTAAAGAGGTCAGTTGTTGCCACCTTGCACTTGATGGTGAGATACCACATAATGTTTCGAACACTGTAACTCTCCATTCTTTGGATACATTCTTGGATTTCAATTGCTAGACTGCCCAAAATGAAAGGATGCTCATGTGAAGCATGGGTTCTCTATCCATTTAAATGAGTTGTGAAACAAATTTTTCTGAGAGCTCTGAAATGGAATAAATGCTGGAGAGGCCAGGTGTTTGAACACTCACACTTTGTGCTATTATAGCCTTCAGTCCATCACAAAGGAAGCTGACTTGCAATGCTGGAATATTGCAATTGTGTATAAGGTCACTACTGCTTTTTAGTCCATCTGAGGTTAAGAGTTCACTGTAAACGAATGGTTTACATAGGGAAAGCATAAACATTCAGATAGGACCTGGTACTATGTTTTAGTTCTCTTATCAAATTGCATTTCTGCTTTCATTTTGTTGTGATAGCTCTGGAATGCCTTTATGTCCTTTCTCCATTGCCACCTCTGTGTAGTCTTAGTGTCCATGTCTCTGCCATAGAAAATCTCCTAATCTCATTGAGACATGTTACGCTTTTTCAGGTGCCTTCCTATAGACACACTCATTTTTCCAGGCCTATGAGCTCAAAAAAAAAAATATCACTACATAGGAGTACAGAAGGAAGTTTCCTGAAGAAATTCTCTCTTCAGTTTCACAGTGTAAATTGTCATTTGTTATTTGTCTTCCAGACTTTTAAGTTCCTTGGACACAATAGGTGTCTTGCACAGTTGATATTTGACAAACAATGGCAGTGAGAAAAAAGGGTATCTTGACTTCAGGGGGTTTTGGGGGGGTTTTTTTGGTTGTTTTTTTTTTTTTCCCCTTTTTAAGGCATAATGTCTCAATGAAAGTCTGTTCCCACTTTGTTTTCCAGAGTAAGGACTTTCCAATCTATCTGTGGTATTTCAACTTTCTCCTTCCAGGTGGGACTAATATTTTGTTCAGACCATCGCTTTTTTCTCTCATGACTTCTGCTCAATAATCCTGCTGGTGAGGGTAGAAAATTGTTGTATCTATCTCACCCATAGATTTGATTCTAAATCTCTTGAATATCCTAAACATCCTGTTTCACCAGCTTTTGAGAATGCCTCAGCGTAAATATTATCTTGTGAAGGCATACTTTACATTTGAAATTATTTAAATTCTTGAAAAAAAAAAAAAGTATATTAGCAGCCAATGACAGAAAGATATATTTATAAGAAAAGGGTTTTAAACTGTTAATGGTGAGATTAAAAGTGTGTTTTATTTAAGGGTAGTAGTATACCTAGCTCTATACGAACAAGCAATATTAGATGGGCCCCTCCTGTAAACACTCATAACCTAAACAGATGTTCGGAGTGATCCAGTTGTGAAACACTCACAGTGGCCCTGGGATGACTGTCTCTCTGAGCATTGCGATTGACATTAATGGTAGGACAGAGACGGCTTTTCCGAGGTGGCTTAAGGTTTTTGTGCTTCACAGAAGAGATCAGTTGTTTTAAAGAACAAGTGGAATGCAGTGAGAGCAACTGCCCAGGTGTGAAAAACAAAGTGGAAGAAAGTCTGAAGACAAGAGCTGGCTAAATAGACAAGGGAGGAGGAAGGCTATGGGCTTCAGGGAGCAGAATGAAAGGAATATGATGGGGAACAGAAATGTAGCCAGAAGCAGAGTTGTTCAGAGCCTTGAAGTTTAGGATGAAGAGCCTGGACTTGAATCAGCTTCCTTTACGTTCCACATCAAAGAGGGGAGTGACATGATCCAGGCAATAGGTGAGAAATCCCTTATACTACAAGTTTCATGCTACATTAATAGGAAACGTACTTACAAAGCTGAAGCATTTAAGGGAGAAAAAAAGAGTAGGAACAAAATGGTCTATAGATAAGGAATATTAATTTGACATTCAAGCCACAGTTTAGTTGGTAGCCATCTTTTGGTTAGGACTGCTTTTATGCCAAAAGCATACCTGCACAGTAATATTTATATTTTTAGAATGTACAGTGAAAACCAGGTCCACATGGTATTGATTTTGTGAGGCGAAAAAGCATGCAACACACCAGTTTTGTGGATATAACTTGTTTCCTGTGTAGTTTTACGCTCAGAATTAGGACAGGTCAGCCATGGAAAAATGGAGACAGCCTTCAGTTTTGATTTAGCAGCCAGGAGCTCTTTGTCACTGGCATTTTTTTATTTGAAAGCAGCTTGCATAATGCAAGGTGTTTCAGTTTGTCTGTGTAGCAGTGTGCCTTAGTAGTGTACCTTGTAGTGGAGTGATCCAAAGTAGCTTGCATGCCAAAAGCAGCCCAGCTGCAGGTTCACAATGTTCTATGTGGGCTGATTTTCTCAAGAGCAAAATAAGGTAACCTATTCTGCCATTGGAAGGCAGAACTCTCTGCTTCAGAGTCATTCAAGATGTTTTCGTTGCCCAAGTTCATTTGCATCTTAGCTCTACTATCACTGCATGGTAAACTGCAATGTAGACAACTCCGACAATAACTTTAAAAGATGACTCAAGATGATAATAAGGAAAATACAGATTTGAGATGCAGAAAATTTGAATTTTGGCAGAATCTGTATGTTTCATTGTTTCATTTAATGGGATTTGCAGGGGACATTTGGAAGGTTCTCTCAAGCAGAATTAGAGCTGGTAGTGCTGACTGGGTTAGAATGGAGAGCAGTGGCCTAGAACCTTATTTTCTCCATGTGTGTGTTGATGTTGCCCAGTGAACATTGTGAGTTGGGTCTGCAACTGCTGGAAACTGCTGTTGTTTCCACTAAAAATAACAAGATGCTTCCAGCACTGAAAGAGATATGAATGTTTCCCTTGATCCAGAAACTGACAAATTTTAAAGGCTAGGTATTGTCCAACCCTCTCTTTTCCCTTTCTATTTGACAAACCAAACAAAAAACACAAAAAAAACCCAACACAAGCAAGCAAAAATATAAACCCCACAACAAATGGTCACGTATTTAGTTAACTGAAGTCTATTTGATTTTGTAAAGCAGTGATTGAGAGAGAGGTTGTTCATAATGGACCTGAGGCAGCCCATAAAGAGTCCATACTTACTTTATATTAGAGAGTATACTCCAGGCCCTATTTGTTTTCCTTGGTGGCTAGGGAGAACTTGGAGATGATGCCATGGTGGCCAATGGGTTGGTGTTTCTCACTTCTTAGAATACTACACAGCAGAGCAGTAAGCAGGGTGAGAAGTGTGTGTATATGTTAGTATGTCTGTGTGTGCATATGTAATGTTTGATTAACATATAAAACCAAGCGTAATCCGGAAGTGCTAGTAGAGTGGCAAGCTTGCAACAGTCATTGAAGTTCACTTACAGCTTAAATAGTAACCCTGTCATCTTTTCAGTACATACCTGGTAGAGCAGTAGTTTGGTGATGTTTAGACAGTGTCTTGAAGATGGAAAACTTTTTCAAGTGTTGAACAGTGTCACTGTTACTCATCTCTTACTGTTATATGTGACTTTATGGACAACTAGTTAGGGGGATCTAGCTACTGAAAGTGTTTATTCCATATGTAGGTCCTTATACTCCTGATGCAGAACTTTTCAGTGTGCTCTATCATTTCTAATGCATTATTGCCTTTCGCTTTGACTTTTTCAGAATTCAGTTTCTGTGATAGCAAAGACAGCCTTTCTTCATCCTAGCTTCTGTATGGTTTAATACCCTTGCTCATTCACCCCACTTTTCCATTGCTACTATCACAACCATTTATTGGGCTCTGCTGCAAACTGGATCTGTGGAATGATCTGAGGTGAAATTGCCTTTTTTGATGTTTTTGGAAACCATTTTCTGAGCTAACTCATCCCTGGGGTTATCTTTTGTGATCTTTTGTGATCTTGAAGTATTAGAACAAAGTTAAACCTGTTTCTGAAGCTGCCCATATTACTAAGAGTAATGATTCATGTAAATTTGTGCTCTGCAGCCTATACTCTCAATTTTAGTGAGGGTGAGATAACTCAAAGCATAAATTAGCATGGGTAAAGCCAGGATCTGATATATAGCTAACTGTTAGAGGAAAATTGAACAAAAGCTTAATCAGCAGAATTATTTCAGTTACACACAAGGAAAGCAAAAAAAAGACAAAAAACACTGTGCACAGTACACTGTGTTTCCCTACCCACACCCATACGTGTGGAAGCATTTTCTGACCTGGCGCCCTGCTATACTTTCTTATGCCAGTGAGACTTAAAGATATGCTCTTATTGATATGCTGGTACTGATGGACTACCCTAATGCGGCCCAGTCCCTCTGCCCCTCCTTTCTCCCTGTCTGCAAGTTTGGAACCTGAAACTTCATTGTACTGTGGAGCATATCAAGGAGAACAGTTGCCCTTAATGTAAAGGATGGGTGCAACCTGTGCAATACTGCACAAGTCGTATGTATCTATATGTCTTTGTGTGCAGACATATAGATACATATATCTATCTGTCTGTCCATCTGTCTTATCTGTCTACCTATCTATATCTTTATAGGGCTGGGTTTGGGTTTTTTACTTTTCCAGTTAAAAAACACTTCATTGCATTTTGCTGGTGTTTACAACTCCTATGATTAAACTAAAAAGAGTTATGTGAAAACAATTTTGCATGCCAGTTGGACTTGGTAAATACCACGTTGTGATGTCTTGATGTAAATACTGAGGCAACACTTCACTCCCAGTTTATATGTAGTATCTTGTCATGTTTCAGATATTTGAGGTCCTTCCTTGTGTGAATGGGGTTCTTCTCCCTTTTTTTTCCCAGGCATACTGGAGTGCAAGTGCAAATTTCCATATAATTTAAATAAGGTGCTTCCTGTAATAATGAATAATTGTGGCTGCTCTCTGGTCTGCATTGTAATTAACCATGATCAGACTTGTTCAGGGGAGATATTGTTCCTGTTATAATTTGACAGGCTACTGAGATTTTGCCAGATTAAACAACCTGCAGCATTTACTTGCAGCGTCACAGGGACAAGATGTGCTCCTGCTGCAGCAGCTTCTTCTTAAAAGCAGCAGCAGAATGAATTGAAAGCTAGCTGTGAAAGGCCATCAGTTGTACCAGTGAAGTTGTACCTATTCAGTTTTTGTAGGTTATAATGACTCTTTCCCTAGGAGTGTTCACAATATTGTACAATGTGATACTTGAGAATTAGACAGTAAAATCTGGCATTGTGGCTCACAAAGGGCAAAGTAATCCTTGTACTTCTAATTTAGCAGATGTTTCTGCAGGGTAAATAGAATCTCTCTGGAAAAAAAGGAGGGGACCCCCACCCCCCCAAAACCCCAAACCAAACCCAGAACTACAGAAGAACCATAAAACCCAGCCCTAAATAAAAATACTTTCTCTTTTAGAAACAGCAAGTGACCTTGTGCTCAAAAGCAGATGCTGTATGCAGTATAGTGATCTCTGTGGACTTGGTAGCATTGTATCTGGCCACTTGGTCAGCCTCTGTTTCTCTGTCTCTCTCCTTTTTTCTGTTAAGAACTGTTCAAAACATTACTGTCTAGTTACTGTGGTGTCTTTCATTTAGATTCTGTTTATTGACTAAACCACAAGGATTCCTGCCCAAAGTACCAGGCAGCCTACGCTTGAATGATTTTGATTTTCTAACATCAGCCCTGGGGTTTATTTGAAAAATGTACATACACTGCAGCTTTAAAAAGTCAAGTGACTGCATGATTTTGACCATGAAGTAAAGTGTATCTGAAGATCATTAAATTAAAAAAGGAAGGGGGGACAGGATGGGACACGACAAATGTAGTAGTCATTGTACCAGCACTGTGCATGTGTGACACATGTTTTTTGTCTTTTCATCTTCCACAAGAGCCAGAATGTTTCCTGCCGTTCTCTTTCCAGCTATTGACAAATGATTGCCAGATGTGAGATCTTTGCAGTGCTCTTTCCCCTTTGCAAACCTGCAGTGATGGGATATTCGATTCTCCCTTGCCCATTTCATCTCCTTTCCACATCTGCCAGAGACACACAGGCAATACATCCCTACATGAGAGTTTAAAGTTTATTCAGCTCCTCCACTCCCCCAATAAAACATTCAGAGACAACAGAATGAAGTCCATGTGACTCTCCATAAATCTCAATGCATTTCAGAGTAGGTTGGGCTTTTTTATTTGTATGCATCTAGGTAAGTTTGGTTTATTTGCTGGTGTGTATTTTATTTATAAACTTACACACACATATATATGCATGTGTATATGGAAAAGGTAATGTCAGTTTGAGACTGCTCAGGAGCTCCTGTCATCACGTTATATGAATCTCTCCTCCTCATGATGCTGAAAACAAAGCATAACATTTTACAGGATCATCTGCTAAAGTGATTGTAATGAGCAACTAAAAGAACATCAGTGATGACCTCTATGCTGTGAAAGTTTTTAAAACACTTTCTAAAAAATAGATGAAAAAACCAAACCTGATTTGTTACCTTTCACTTTCCTGCAGTCTTGCTACTGCATTTTTAGGAAAACTCTGAAGAGACTTTTCTTCAAAGTAACTTTTAATAATCTAAGTGAGGAACTAATTTTTATCTTAGCAGAAATAATTCTGGAGTGGCCACACACATAATCAGACTCATGCACAGAGCTTTTCTGGCACTGCTATCTAGAGTTTGTATTGATGGGGGATATTTTTTCCTTCCAAGTCTGCCTTTAAGTAAGTTTAACAAAAAAAGAGAGAGAGAGACAGACAGACAGACAGACAGACTTTCCAGCTCCTGACCTTCCTATCGGGTGGGCTAACACAGGTGGCCTTTCTGTTTTAATACTACGCTTTTGGCAAACTGAGCAGCCCTTTGGTCCCTGACACAGATCAGCATTTTTTTAAATTAAAAAAAAAAGTCAATACAATGTCTGCCATATGTGCTCAAAATAGTGGATGGAATTTCAGGAACAGAGATGCTTATTTTTTAATCTTAAAAATGCAAGACACTTGCCATTTTCTTATTCCAGGGTTGTAGTTGCACAGTTGTTACCCTTTCCGCCCACACCTTTTAAGCGATGGAGCCATATCCTCATTTTCAGAATGTCCAGACTCACAACTTTACTTTTTTTTTCCCCAGGTAAGGTGTCTAGGTTCCTCCTGTAGAGAGAAATACCTGAATCTTGTGAGAGGAACACTGTAAGGGAGTATCTTCTGCTTCTGCTCACACAGCAAAATAAACCCCAAAAAGCAAGCTGACTGTGAGTGAAACTTTTCTAAGATTCAGGGTTTTTTGCATTCTGCTTTTGAAGATGATGGGATGGTGAGATAATGTTGTAGGTAAGAGTTTATTGCCCATGTGGTGACCATTTTAATTTCTCCTTTATTAATTTTTTTTCCCTTTAAAGAAAGGACAGGTTATTTTTGAAGGAAACATAGAAAACTTAACACCTTGAAGGTCAAGGCAAACAGTTGTCTGTCTTTCTTTTTCATAAAACAACCAGGCTTGAAACTCCAGTAGGAGGAGAGGAGATCCTTCAAGTTCAGAATGCTTCACTTAATTTGTCCTTACTAATGCACTGGCTGGTTTCTCATGTCTTCCTTCTTCTCTCACCATGGTTACTCAGGGAGGTAGAGAGGTGCTAAGCAATGGAGGTGTCATCCGGCCTGTGCACTGAGGGAACGTCCTTCAGAGGACGACTTGTCACTAGCCGTCAAAGAAGAGAGTGGCTTTGTGGTCTCTGAACATCTGGCAGTGCTGCACAGGAAGCTGAGGGGGTGTCATTAATTGTGATGAAATAATTTAAACCATCAGGAATAAATGAGGCTGTTAAGCTAAGTTCAGATTCCATTTGCTGTGCACATGTGTCTAGCAGCCTGTGCGCAGTTAAAAAAAAGAAATGAGTTATATTAGCTTGTGAGTAGAAGTGAAACAGATACTGTAAATGAATTGAGTTACAGTGTGATGACATCATGTAGAACAACATTCAGAGAGTGAGTTTTGTAAAATAAGCGTGCAGGAAAGTGGTATGTTACTTTGATAAAGTTTTGCTTAATATCACAACTGATGATGATGGATAAAGCAAAGGATGGTTTGGTGCAGGATTTGCTGTGGAGTGTCTAAACCGCCCATCTTGTAAACAGAGCTTTTGCCTACAAATGTTAGCACAGCTTATCTATTATTTTATACCTACCAGTCTGCTAACTTTGGAACTGGACCAAGGCAGAGATACTCACAAATAAGTGGCTGGGCCACCTGTACAGCGAGATCCTTTTGAAATATTATTCATTTTATTTTGTCAAAGGAAGAAAGTGCATTTATTGACATGAGATTTTCATATCTGTGCATCAGCTGTTTATAAAATGAAGAAATTACACTGCACAGGATTTCAGGGAAATAGGGAAATAGATAATCTTGAACTGGTTGAAAAAAGAGATGCATTGGGTAAAATGTCTCAATTTGCTTTTTCCATGGACATTCCTCAAATAAAGAATTATCAGCCTTCACAAACTTGCAGAGAAGATGGCTGTACAAAGTCAAATTCCTTTGAACAGGTGTTAGGTACAAACTCACTTGTTTTTGTCCTTAACGGGCAGACACAATCTGACTTTTGCTGACTAGTGACCTAGTAAGCAGAAATGGCAGAAAGCAGTGGTCGTGGGCATCTCCAAAGTAAAGAAGTTTCAAGAAGTTACAGATTTAGCTCAGCCGCTTCTTTTGGCGCCTGAAATAATACTTCAAGCCTCTAGCTGCAGGTAGGACACACAGCCAGAGGTCACAGCCTGTGCTTTGGCTATCGACAGCATATGTACCAATGTTCCCAGAGAGCAGGTAGACTGCTCACAATGGTGCAGCTGGAAGGCTGCTTTAAATTCTGCCAGTTACCAACAAAATATTGTTGGGGTTTCTTCCTGTGACCAGAAGAGAGCATGGGTAAATGTTTGTGTATTTCTTTCGCCTTTCTGAGAAAACATTATGGTCTGCTTCTAAAATTATGCTAACTTTTATTCCATTGTCCAATTGCCTGTTTGGGGACTTCCAGTTTTCTTTGCTCAATTACTGTTTGAAATTGAGGGTGCTTCAGCATCTAAAGATAGAGTACTTTAATTCCCAGTGAATGCCTTTAGGTATTAATAGAGGTAGGGCTGGCATCCCTGACTAATTTTTCCACTTCCCTTGAAGGAGTTGGTGCCCCAAAATAGTCATCAGAAAATAGTCCTTTTTTAAAAATCAATTATTCTTTTGGGCTTTAAAACTGTTTTCATCACTGAAATTAGATGTATTTTGTGTTAGTCGCTTCTTTTATCTTGTCTTATGGTAGCCAAACAGGATGCAATTGTACAGCAGGTGGTGCAAAATTACATGTGGTCGTAGGAAAGACAGTGTAGGGATCACCAGTCTTTGTAGTGCATAAACCTTTCAGGGCTTTTCCTTCTCATTGCATACCCTGTAAGTGAAGTAACTTTATTTTATTATAGAAATATTAAGGAAAAACTTGCAATAACAAACAGTCATATATATATATATATATATATATATATAACTTTGAGCCAAAACATTTTTAAATTCATAACTGTAAGTTTTGTACCAGTGCTTCCTTCTGCCTGAAACCACGAAATTGATGCTGTGGTTATTGACAAACTGAGGTTCATATCAGAGCATTCTCTGGAGTGCTGGGGAGCTGTTGAGAAAACGGGTGGGAGCAGGAGTCAGAAAGTGAACACCTGAGTCCTCCAAGGAGACTGGCTGGACATAGCCCGAGTCCTGGAGGTGCTGAGCACTTTTTATCCCAGTTGAGATTCCAGGTAAGATGGAAAATCAGTGCATGTCAGGTTAAGCGGTGTTAATGTGCCTGTATGTGCTGAACTGCAGGCCAGTGAATTTGAAAAGTTTGGGTTTGGAGAGTCAAAATATTAACAGTATTTCTAAATGAAAAGCATATTAAATATTTTCTCCCTGGAGTGTTTTGGTGGCTGTATTATAGGTCATACATCACTTTGAATATATTTGAAATGTTTTTGCACTATGTATGTGGCATGTAGTTTGGCTGCTATGTAGTTGCGGAAAACAAAATTAAGACTTTTGGTTTTAGTTGTTTCTGCTGTATGTGAGATACTGGAGCTCCCTCCCCATCCTTTCAAAAGGAGGACTTCTTTAAGGCATTTGCAGCCCCTCCAATTTATGCTCTGGCCTGCTAGACTGTCACTTTCCTTCTGCCTAATCCCTATCATGCATTAACTACATTTGTTTATATCCTGCTGGAAGCTGTGAAGAAACAATTCTTCAGTAATGTCACTAGAAAATGAATAAATAACAGCTTTGTGTCCCCTAGACTAGTTTCTTTGGGCTAATATACACTGAGAGTTATTTCTGATGAACACTGTCTCTGTGTGTTTGTTTTAGATTAATTAAATAATTGGGTTAAACTATGACAGAGTGGAGGACGAGCGGGAAAGAACAAAATCAAGAACTACAGAGTGAACAGAGAGTGGTGCAGACATTAAAACTTAGCAGCCTAAGTGTAAAAATAAACGCTGAGAATGGGAGGCGAGGGTGGCTGTACTAGATGAATGTAAACGTTAGTCTGCTAGCTGCAGTGAAATGCAAACTGTTCAAGTTGCTTTTATATTTATAAAATATGATTTTAAGGACCCTGTTTTCTCTTGCAAGAATAAACAGGCCATCCCATCCTTCTGAAATCATGTATTAGGCTGAAAAATGTTCAGAGATGTAAATGGAGCCATTTTGTGCATTGACGATAAATGCACATTTAAGTCAATCTACTTTGTTTTGTAAAGCTGTTCTGTGAGGTTCATGATGCAGTAGCAGAAATATTGTGATTATGGAACAAAACTTCTTGCTATATTTTTGTCATCTATTAGGGTCCTTTTGTTTGTCAAATCTGGTGATAGAACTTCGAAGGAGGTTGCTTAGACTTCTGTATAAAAGAACTACATGCTCGACTCCCAGTTAATTTTTTTTCTTTTCTAGGATGGGAATTGTATTCTTTTAACCCATTGTCCCCTGCCTCATTAAGTACAAATACCCTCCAGACATTGCTTTCTCAAGGCACACCAAAGTTCATTATAAATGCAGCTCTTTATTTGTGGGCAGTGCTGTGTTGTGCTGTTTCAGTACAAAGATATTTCACTTGCGTGTTGTTTATTAGCTATTCCTTATGTAAACCAAAGAGGTGTTCTTTGATGTTCAGGCAAACCATGTTTTTAGCAATTTATCGTAAAATCAGTGGTTAAGTTATAGAAGAAATTTCCCTCGAATGCTGCATTAGTTGGTGACAGTGTTGTTTTATTACTGGAAAAACAATGAAGTAGAAATTGAAATACATGCATTTGAGCCATTGTCAGGTCCACAGACCTGCTCTACATTTGGCACCAACAATTACACTCACTGAATTACAAGCTTGGAGTACTTGGAAGAATTGGGGCCTAACTTTGGACCGGAGAGCTAATGGAGTAACATGTGCTCTGGGTGTCCAAATACTCGAGGCACCTGATTTCAGTGACATTTTGGAAGCCAAGCAGTTATGAAAAGCAGGCCAATAGGTTTCATTTCCCATTAAATAAAGAGAAAAGAAGATTGTTCTGAGTGCCATTTCAATGGCAGCTAGCAGAAAAAAAGCAGCATTACTTCTTCCAGATCATTGTATTCATTGTTTATGTGCCTGGTTACATCCTCCCAATGTTTTGCTGCCAAGTGTATGTATTTTCTTTTGGGGAACTGGTTTGAAACAAGCTTTCTTCTATGGCATCAACAGGTAGCACAAAGTCCATGGGATTCACTTACAAATATTATTTTTATGAACTGAGCAATTAGCGTCTGATGTGCCAAGTGTTCCTAGACTTATCCTTGAATGGTGCTTGATTTATTCCAGTTCAGAATGAACTGATGCAGTAAAACTCCATATATGACAAGGTGAAGTGGTACTTTTAGATTTATTCTGTGCTAAGAAATAAAAAATGGCCAGCCTAATGCTAATTTTAAAAAAAAGTTACTGGAACATTTAAGCATTTCCTTTTGAAGAGACTGTTGCATCTGCATCTAGATTTTCTTAAGCAACTTTTTTTTTTCCAGCACCGTCAGTAGTTGCTAAATTTTTTGAACAAACTATCCATGAATTATTAGTTGGTGTTTTCTTAATAAGAAAAAAATAATAAGAACACATTACAATAAGGGTACAAATTCATTGTAGCATTATAGCTGGATTTTTGTTGAAAGGTGTTAAGTGTGGAAATGATACTAAGCACAATTTTTTCACAGTCACAGTTGAGCCGTGCAGACAAATCTGAGTTAGATTTGATCTGTTTTCTAGAAGTTAGTCAGGCCAACTGTTATTATGCCTTTACCAAAATAGGAATATATCAATTGGAGCTGAGGTTTGTAGTGGAAAACTGGAACTGCGTGGACAGGAAAGAAGTGGGGTTGGCAAAGTGTTTTGCATACACTGAAGCTGCACATTTTTTGTTACATCTCTGATAAAAATTATACAAATAATTGGATAGATATCACTGCTAGGTCTGGGAGAAAATAATCTTGAAGATAATAATTTTCTTTTAAAAGGAGTGGCAAGAGAAGGAAAAAAATAATTATTGCTTCTCTTTTCTATGCTTTGCCCACATCAACCACTTTCTTTGCCTTGAGTCTACTCTTTTCCCCCTGGTTTTCAGTTTTTCATGTGTTTTCAAAGTTAAATAGATGTAGATCCTTAATTTGTATGGTGCTCAAGTTCTGTTACTTGGGTATTCCTTCTCACACATCTAGGTGCACTTTGTTGTGTAGAAGGGAGGTTTGAGGGAGCAGGTGAACCAGGATGGATGTGTACCAAAAATGAGTGTCTAAAGAGATGGCTGCCATTCTGCCATACTGTGGCAACAACCACACGCTATCTCTCTGTCCTTCTGGGACTTGTAGGTTGCCATCAGGAAAGGGCAAAGACTCATTTAAGCTGAAATTGTCTGAGGACAAGATTTTGTCTTCATATAATCGTAGAATATCTCAAGTTGGAAGGGACCCATAAGGCTCACTGAGTCCAACTCTCTTTTTGCAACCAGTGCTGGAGACTGGTAGATATCCCAGAATGTGCTACTGGGGCATGCTTTGGGGATCATACGGTACCTAGCTGAAAGGGTTCTGTGTGTGATTTTGCATTTCAGAGGTAGGTGATAGCTGCTAAATTTTGCAGATGTCTGACTTTGAAGATGGAATTATGTCAACACTCCTCATGAATTACAGTGGGGGTGAGGCAACATGATTTTTCTGCGGTTTATTTTTTGTTGCTTATTTTATTGATTCCATAATGGAATACTTTTTATTTATGTATTTATTTTCATAAATTACCAGGTAAGAGACATTGGATAAGCAGATGAAACAAGATCAAAGATTAAGGCAGAGGGCCTTAGGGTGAAGCTAAATTCTTTAATGCTGTATTCACTTGTATAGCTGTAGAAACCACCCAGTACTCTTCCTGCTCTGTTCTACGCTGTACAAGGAGTAATGAGGAGGAGCTCAGAATCTCCAAAACTGGAAACAAATGACAGTGCTAGATGCTGTCACCAGCCTGGCTGACTGGGGGCACTAGTGTAGAATTAAGACTTAACTACCTTTTTAAAAAGTTATTTTTCTTTATTGTTATGACTGTGTTCATTATTTGTATTGCAGTGGTGCATAGAAGCTCCAGCTATGGGCCAGGAGTCTGGTCACTGTACAAACACAGAACAAATCTTATTTTTAGAGTGAAGTGATCCCAGAGTGGGATGTTGCAAGTACTGTAAATCTTCATGCCAACCATTTGTGATGATGTATCAGGAACTGTATGCTTACTAAACCAGAAATAAGAAGAGGACTTCAAAAGAAGAGGTGGAGGAAAAGAGAATCATGTTAGCTAAAATTTCATGTGCTTAATTTAATCTTCATTTTGCTTTGCACATTACTTTGAGATTTCTGGTGGCATGTAGAAGGCAGCCAACCAGGCAGACATTCAGGAAGGAAACTCAAGAGAAGGTAACGCATTTCAGTTCTGTAAGACTGAATCAAATTACACTTTTTGGAGGTTTCCTAGGTAGTCAATAGTAGTATGAGGGGGTTGTGTTTGTTTTATTCACACTGAAAGCTATTAAGCATCTAGGAGAGCTATGAGAGCTATTTTTTATCAGGTAAATGTGTCTACCAGTGGCACCAAGTACTGGTAACAAGGTGTAACAAAATGGGATCAGAGCCTCATGATGCAGCTTTGCAGGCAAAACCAGAGAAGCTTCTGCAAGCGAAGTGGAATCTGAGGTGCACTTACGGGCAGTCAGACATTCCTGGCTTTAAGTGTATTGTGGGGAGATGAGACAGAACTTTATGTTTACTTTTAAAGTAGTTGACTTTGGGGGTTGAAAAAGTGAACTCTATGGCTTAATGTTTACTTTGTATCTTATTCTCTGCCATCCGTTATCTAGTAATATTGACTCACTCTATTCAGAATAATCAACCCAGTCAATATATGAAGTATTGTATACCTCATAATTACATTATGACCTAAAAATGTTAAATGTGGTTGATGAATAGCTAATAGTCTGCAAGTCTTTTAAAATCTTAACATGTTGATACCATGACTAATTCTAATCCCCACAGCACAGCCTGAGATATTTTCCTTTGTATGAAAATTGTGGGAGAGGTTGGAGAGAAATTACAATATGATAAACCACTAGCTCAAGTTATTCAGATCCAGATTTGATCCATTGTCATCTATTTTTCATTCATATACTTGTGAAATATCAACTAATTTTGGCAGAGACCTTCTCTGAGTTACAATCAAGTTAAAATCTGAGAATCTATGAAAACCATATTTCTAGCTGTAGCAAAATGTATATTTACATTACAGTCTGTCCAACATGAGTAATGTCAACAATATTACAGTGTACATTTTATTCCAACTAGCAACAGTAGCTCTATCCAAGTTCCAATCAGAGGTACAGTGTAAACACAAAACTAAGTTTTATGTCCTGCAGTGGTAAGACAGTCATGTTCTGGTTTAAATATATATACATATATGTATATATGTGTGTGCGTGTGTGTATCTGTGTATGTAACTGTTACAACAGTTCTTGTAGATGCATTTGTATTATTTTTGTAGCCAATGACTTAGTGTCAATTCTTTTGCATTTTAGTTATAAACATAGAAAGTGCAGGTTTTGTAGTCTTTTCCTTTTTGAAAATAAATGTGATACATCAAAGACCCTAATCAGCAACTGGAAGACTTGAATCCTCTTTTTATAGGCCTCCATAGCCCATTCCACTGCAGGGCACAGACGTGGCTCAGGGCAGCACACAGAAAGCTAGCTATAGTGATCACAGCATAACCCAACTTTCCAGCAACAACAATAGCAAAATTTAATAGGATATGATTATTTTGCTCATTGGTTTCTGTGAGTAAAAGCTCATAATTTGGCTAAAATTACATGGGATGGCAAGTCCATTATATGTCCTTTTGCTAATAGCTGCTAGAAACTTCTTCACTGCCTCGCCTCCCTAGTGCTTGCTTGCTAAAGGTTATGTTTCTTAAAGGAGCAATAATGCACTTTTCACCTCTTAAACGGAAAATCATTACCACGTTAGATAAATGTAAGCAAAGCTATGTAGCCCAGATAAAAATCTGCAGATTTGTTGTTTGAAATAGATACTTCTACTTTTTTTTAATGTTAATATTGTTCTTATCTGGTTGTGACAATTTTACAAAGCTCAAGTTCTCATTTTGTCATGATGAATTCTTTTACAGGTTGTTTCTATATGTACTCTGAAGACTGGGTACATGATCTGACTGAATTATTGTCTCTGTGAGCCTGTGCAACTTTGTTTGTACCTATGACTTACACTGTAACTTATTAATCTGAAATACATTTAGAATTTTGTAATTCAAGAATACATAACATCTGTACAAATTTAAACAGGTTAAAGATTATAAAAATGCATTGTGTCTGGTTTAGTGAATATTGGTACCTACAACGCGCAATGTTGAGGAGCTTTTGATTTTAAAAAAAAAAGCAAGGCTGGGGAAAGAGTCATTGCTGAAAATAGTTTTGAGGAATCCGCTCGGGTTAGATGACCGGTCTTGTTTGGGAAGAAAGGTGGCCAATGATATTAGGAAGAGATGTACATTCCTTATCTACTTTGCTAATGTGTCTTTGTACACAGATTATCAGTATAGCACACACAAACTCACAAATAATCTGTTAATAATATCATGTGTGTAATTCTTTTCTTACACTTTGAGATCTGTTAAATAATACTCCTTCCTTCTTAATATATTTGTTCTTACAGATAATAGGAGATATGTCCCTATGACATGGCATACACATAAACATTAAGAGGAGGAGGGGTGGGGGTGGGAAGAGAGGAGAGGGAATTTCAGCAACCGACATGAGAAAGATCAAGGGGAGGCCGAAATTACTGGAAGGAAAGAAAGCAGAGAATTGAAGATGAGAAGAAAATTAGGGTAACGTGTAAATATAAGAGCCCAAGTGCAAAAGTACATCTCATGATGTGAGTGTCCAAGAAGACTATAGTGAGATAATATTTTTCTTAAAATGAAGACAAATAAAATCCAATAAAAGAAAAATAAATATGTAAAAGAAATGTGAATCTCCTAATTCTAACAAGTGGAATAATATATCCCTGAAGTAGATAATAAAGTGAAGTGAAACCCATAGTAGTTAAGAGGTTACGCAGTGATACAATTAATCTATAGTAATTAAGTTTTCCACATAAAAAATACACACATATAGTTGTGTTTCTATGAAGCATTACTTAGCCAGGAGACTTAGGTCCTTAGTATAGACAAACATTCATAATACGAATGCACAGACCCTTGAGATCTGTACAGTTACCTAGGTGTATAATGTTAAAAACATTTTTAAAACTTCACAGTATTGAGGCCTGGATATGTAAAAACAAGGTACAACAAGAAAAATGCCATAGCAGATTTGCCAAAAATATGATGTCAGAGTATGCTGTATCAAAATAGTATATTGCATATAAGAATAGGAAAGCTCTGAAATGTTGATGGATCTCATAAAAAACACTAGTGTTATTAAAGAGTTGTGAACTATAATTTACTGTGCTATTATAACATGATTAATTTAAACATATAGCTCCTTCCTTTTACAGAGCAATTCTCTTAAAATAGTTTTAAAGTTATATAGAGGGGTGCCCACGATACATTAATGCGAGTAATGTATAAAAGTATAAATTTGGAGGAAAGTGTTAAGAGGGAAAATATTTTCTTAGGCTATTGGAAAGGTGGCAAAAGAACTGAAGCAGATTGGGGGGCAGTTGAGTTAAGCATAACTCACAATTAATTAACTTGAGCAGAATGACCTCCTAATCCTATCCTTCCTTATGAAACCAGCATGCCTTTACTGGAACATGTTAAATTTCACTTTTTTTTATGGTTAGATTTCAGATATAAAATGTGACAACAAGGATGGATCCAGACAGTTTCTGGAAGCAGATTTATAGTTATCTGTGATTTTATGTTTTGGGTTACTGTCTACCAGAGTTCACTGGTGCTAATGCTGTGAAACAACATGCATGAAAAAAGATTATGCATTAAAGCCTAATTGGTCTTACAGCATACGAGTTACAAATGGTTTGATATGTCTCCATTTGCTTGTGCATATGTTTGCTGAAAATCATGCCAGTTTACTCTGCTGCTGTATGAAATGTGAGTTGAATTTGCAGCATTCCTGGTGTGTGGCATGTTTTGAAAAGCCAATGTAGAGCTCTTTGAAGTTAGAGACATTGTACAAAGTGCTGTCATAGTTTTATTGCACATTTTGTGATGCACATTTCTGCTGCAAATCTCTACCACCTCACATTCCCCTTAAGCTGAATTTTGATTGCAGAGCATTGGCATTGGGTGACTTGAAATGTGAGAGAATAATTGGTGATTTCAAACTGTAGGTTGGCTTGATTCCTAGGAAGACCATGAATGGTTTGGACAAACCATGGAAAACCTTTTTTCTTTTCTGACATGGGATTTGCTTTCTGAAAAACAAAAGCTATGCATTGATAGTTAAGGAGAGCAGGAGAGAAAAGTCCATTACTGGATTTTATTTGGCAACCAGTGAGTTCCATCTACTTCAATAAAAAACACCACGTGGGCTATTTTGGTATATTCTTTGTGAAGTATCATACTTACGACTTCCATGGGACTTTATGATAACTAGAGAAAAAGAATGTGAGAATTCTTGCTTTGGATTATTTTTGTTTGTTTATTTGGAGGACAACCATATGGCAAATGCAGTTGTTTCCCAGTAGACAGCTCCAATTGTGTACAGATTCACAAAGCTTGAGGAAAGAATTGGATCCGTTGTTGAAAGGGTCATAGTGTGTAGCCAGTTAGCCAGAATTTTGAAGAGTAAGCGAATCATTAGGAGTTTGACATGCAGGGCTCTAATTGTGGTTTTGAGTATTAAGTTAAAGGATCAAAAAGTGATATTCTCTTTGGACCATCTGGAGTTATTCAGGCCAGCAGTAAATGTTCAGCAGATTTAGGACTGTTGTTAAGTTTCTAACATTGTTTTCTGCGGAGTGGGTTTTTTTTTTCCCTCTGTTTATTCAGGGGTGGTCTTAAGGTCAGTAATAGTAGGTGCTTCAAGAAAATATCGGTGTTTTGGGAGAGTGACATCATTTCTGTTGTGTGTGGGCAAGCAAGTGTGATAGTCCTTTGCTTTCCTCAGTGGGAGAAATCAGCAAGTACGGTATGGGCAGAAGGTCAGTTGTTCCCAGTCAGAAAGTGCTGACCCTTTGCAAGCTCATCAACATGACTTTCATTTGTAATGACTGTGCTTAAGTAAGTCTTTGTTCATTAAAATATGCAAGCAAAGCTGCTCCTTCTTTCCATGAATAGCGAGATGCTGATTTAATGAGGACCAGCAAAACGATGTATGTGGAAGCTTGCCACTGTTCAAAATGGTGGGAAAGTGCCAAGGTGAGCAATGCATCAAGCAGATGCAGTGATCTCACTTCTCCAAGACCAGTATGAATTGGAAGCATTTGCTCCAGAGTTTGCCTAACTCATGATTCTCTTCCCTTCCCCCTTATCTTGTGTTCCTTCCCAATCAGATCTTATCCCCCAGCACTAAATCCAGCATACAGGCTTTGATCTTGTGGCCCAGGCAGTCTGAAAAGCAGTGTGCACACAGACACATTTTAATCATTCATATGATGATTGGTGGCTCCCTGTTGTTAAACCACAATTATTGATCGACTGCTGTTGAAGTACATGGCTGAGGGAACGTGGCCTGTTGGTTGCTGACTGAATAGGAAGGAAGTGTAGAGCTCCTCTAACCCACGTCTTCTTATCAGTGTGGTTCAAAACCTCCATGGTGGTGAATCACTCACCCTGCATTACAAGGTGTTTGATTTGACCAAAATGGCTAGGTTAACATGAATGGGTGCGTTTAAAATACTCGAGAGGGATGATAACTGTCCACTGCCCTCATATCCGAGTTGGCTAACAGGTTAACTGCTGGAAAGTAACTTAGATGGAAGAACAGGCCTGGTGTAAAACTCCTTTCAAGGCAAATGTAACAGCATGATGTATATTAAAGTTTAACTGAGGAGGTGTTTCTGCACAAATTATACTGTCAGACAAACTTGGTTGGTTCAAGACTTACAATTGTGTTCAAATTATGTTCAGATAGCTGTTTCTTTAGTGCTGCTTTTACTTTTGGATCAGATTTACAGTTCTGCTAGACCATGTGGCACAAAAATTGAGATAATGAACTCTAGAAATAAATACTGTCACTGACTGTAGGTGACAGTGACTCGTGAAGTAGGACACAGGGTCATTCTGTTATCCAGGACCAGATACTTCCATAAAATAGGTCACCTCCCCAAAGTTTGTGTTTTAGTTTGGAAAGACAATGAACAAGAGAAATCTAAGATGGAAAATTTGTTAAAAATGGAAGCTGAAGGACTGAAACAAAACTGCAATTCTAATAACATTTTATTAGCGCCTGGGAGCCCGTGTCTTTGCTACAACCCACTGAATGTTTTATTTTTGTTATAATTACAGTATCTTGCCTGCACTTTGTCCCTCTGATCCTTTGTTAAAGCCCAGATCACTATGTGCAGACTGTGCTTGTAGGTGTGATTTATTGAGTGACAAGTAGCTGTAGGGTAGAACACACGCCTCTGTACCTGAGTAAAGTATTAGACATCACAGAGCTGGGGGGGGCAAGAGAGAGAAGAAAAGCACAGAGCAGTAACACAGCAGCTCCTGGATACAGATCAGACAAGAGGTTCTGCCACAAATCACCTAGAAACATGTCAGACGCTGCATGTTTGTTGTTTTACACTGAGGGCACAGCCGTAGTCCAAAAGTATTGATTCTTTTCTTTGTACAGAGACAGAAACTGTCAGCTCTAGCAGGCTGACCTTGGTATGGCTCAGACAACTATTCCCCACCCTGCCTACCATATGAACCCCACAGGAAAAGTCCAGGCAAGATATGCCAATGTCCGTTTCACATAAACAGAGAGAAACCCAAGCCTTCCGAAACAGCTCCCGTCTCTCCCTCCAGAGGTCCATGGTAGCAGTTCTGCACCACATTCCCTATGACAGAGAATTCGATTTTTTTCCAGTGCCTCAACATTCAAGAGACATTAATTCTACTTAATCGTTCAAGAATTCAAGAACTGTCTACAGAAACTTATAAGGAAAAAAAAGCCACTGCTACTTCTCACAAAGAAAAAGCGCTGGCATTTTTTTTATGGGCCTGGTGGGGGGAGTGGGAAACGAGCCCACTTTGCACTAATCACAGTCAGGAACGTTTTAATAGAATTTTAATTATTTGTGTTGGTGTAGTAAAATGACCCAGGCATATTGTACATGTAAAAACATGACCACATTTCTGGGAAATATTCAAGTTGACTTTAAACTTTCTTTTGCATTTTATTACAATGTATTTCAGTGCAGCAGAGTTATGTGATGTGTTTTCAAGGGTTCACTGTTTTACTGATACTATTTCCCTCCCCAACCCTAACACCCTCATTCATTCAGTGATGAACAGAACTCAACAGTAAGGAATGCTTTTCCTATGGAAAAGGTTAACCTGAGTCACAAATTAGACTCCACAAGTATACCTGGTTTGGTATCTGTGAAGGTACAGAAGGTCTGTAAAGCCTTAGTCTGTCTATCTACAGTCATCTCTTTCAGCCAAGTTCTAATACAGCTCTGTGTTCTGACATCACACGTCACCAGATGCCATCATGCTTTGGTCACTAAATGATCATGCTTTTGTTGTGGGAGTTTATAGAGCGTAAAACTCCCTCTGCACATCTTAGTTAATCATATTATTATTTACAAACCCATCTTAAAACACAATGCTATTGGTCCTCTGACTATTGAATAACTTGAGCAGTATTTAGGATCTATAATGTTTAAGGTCCTTTATAGAACAGAGGGAGAAGTACTGTGTGACAGTAAGTGCTTGTATTTTACTTAAAATAGAAAGTTAATGTAATCGATAGATGAAGAAATTCCAAAAGGATAAATGAAGAAAGGAGTGGACAGAGGTTATAATGATAGGCTATTAGAGAATTGCTTTGTTTTAAAGGATGTGCTTATTTTCATCACTGCTACTATTCAGTTATTATTTTAACTTTAAAGCGTATTTCATGCTGTATGCAGCTTTCCAAGGAAAACTGTCTATCCTAACAGAGATTCATTCTGCTTTGTAATATAAACTATAAATTATCTAAATCTATGTACATTTCTGCTGAAAGGCTGTCACTTAACGATATTATGTGACACAGAAGCACTGCATCACCAATTCAGAGAAGTTTTGTCTTGTTGGAAAAGGATAATGCAGATTGTTAATGCAAGAAGAAGTCCCTCCGCTTAAGCATCGCAGCATTTTACAATTTTTTAAGTTGTGTTAAATAAAATAACTTTTGAAACTTGTTAGTTTTGAAAATTCAATTAATGTTGAACACTGTACTCAAGAAACAGGTTTGGGGAAATGCTTTCTAACATTTTGTAAAGATATAGCCATATTAATATGGCTATTCATTCTAAAAATGTGTTACTTACTATATTGTAAAAAACACAAAAAAACTTGCTTCAGAGAGACATAGGGCCCCACTGTCACTGGAAATAGTTCAGTGGTTGATCAAACCCTAGTGATTGCAGTAATGAAAATATATTGGCAGAAAATAGTTTCCTTCTTTTGTTACTACTTCCTGCGTGGTTTTGATAGTGTTTTGTTTATGATAAGTGCCACTTCTTCACATTTATAATTAGTTTCCCTTTTTTCACTCAGTAACTGCAAAAAAGAAGGGCATTGCAAACAATTTGAAATTGACTGAAAATTAGTTAAAGCGCCTAGACTTTTGAGAGAAGGGTACAACTGAAACTTTTTAAATTAGCTGTCATGCAGATTGACTGTTGTCATTTCAATACTTTACGTGGCATTCTGAAAACCATCCACTCCTCTTAAAGGAAAATTTCAAGAGTTCTTTTGTACTAAATCGCTTCCTGTCACCAGGAAGATCGTTAATACTGAGGCGGAACCTATGCTTTCCCCTCTTTAAGCTGTTTGCATTTGTTATAAAGAGTATAGCTAAACTGGACAATTATCTTTTCTGTTCCTTATGCCCTCTCTAGTGTTGTTCTTATTAAATATCTTTTTGCTCTATTGAAAATTAACATTAAAAAAAATCTGGTTTCATTGGCAGGAAAAAAAAAGGAGATAAAATTATTTGTAATTTTGTGAGACTATGGAATAATTTAAATTTGCATTTTTCAACCTGTTTGTCAGGTTGAAAAGAAAAATATTTTAAAACTTTTTTTTTTTTATTACTCCATGACGAAGTGTTCAATTTGGTATAGTATTCAGAAATGTACAGAGTTCCCAGATGATAAACATTTTCCTTATGTCAGTGTGCAGTCACAAGGTAGGTAAGGTAGGCAATACAATATGAGCAGTGTATACCTCAAGTATTACAGCACACAAATAAAAGGATTAGATACTATATTTAATTTGTCTGGAACAGCACTGAGGCAAATATAAAAATGGTAGTGCATTGGATGTTACTATGTCTTCTGAAGTCCATGTTATACTTAAGAACAAGGTATTCTCTTTGTGAATGTCATAGTCACATGATGTACTTATGGAATTACATTGCTTTTCAAAGTGTCAACTGAGTTATGCCTTGCCTTGTTAGTATCATGTTTGATTTCTTGGACAGGGTCTATAAATCACTATCTAATATGCAGGTCTTTTGAAAATGCACCCAAGGTTTATTGCCAGTAACAGACTAGTGGCCTTATGTGGACTTTCCATGAATAAAACAGATTGATGAGCCATTTTATAGCACTGCAAGCTGTATTATAAATACATCACCCTTTTCAGCAATTTAATGTGAAGAACAGTCTAATGAGCTACCAGCTATAATCTGCCAGAGAGCTGAGGACACTGCTAAGCTCCTAGACCAAGTGATACAACTTCAATTAAAGGCTAGAAACTTACAAGTTTCTAAGGGCTTTCCCTTGTTTTGTAAGGTTTTTGCTTCCTTTCTGAATACTGTATTAAACACAATATTAATGCAATACTACGACAAGTTTGTCTATGACGTTATAAAATCTGGTGGATTTGGGGAAAGGAGAGAGGATACAGGGAAAAGTTTCAAATTTTGATATGATTATAAAATAGATTAAATTTTGTCTTAAATTTGACAAAATATGTCTTCAAAACTGCTGCTGAAATGTAGGGAGTCAAGCAAGTCATATCTAAGAATACCATAAAAGAAGGAAAAGGAAAGAATGAATAAAAGTAAGGGGGAAAAAAGTTGAAAAAGGGAGAGTTTCTGTGATTGTTTTTCCTGAAAAATGGTTAGCAAACACTCCCACCTGACTGCCATTTTTACAGATTTCTGCTTTGCCCAGATTTTTAATAGTGGGCTAGCAGGAAGTTCTGCAGAAATACATAACATCAGGACTTTGATTTCTTGTACTGGTTATTCATAGCCATAATAGTTTTGAGCAAATAAGTAGTCATGCAATGCATGGGATAAATCGCTTATCAGTAAACCTATGAGAGTAGGACCATACATGCCATGTACATATTTCCATGTATGGAAAATACCAGTGTAAGGAAGAGTAGAAAAATTGTATCTGAAGGAGGAAGGGCAGAAACATAAATAAATTGTCCAGCATTCACTTGCTATGCAACTTCCTGTTTACTCTTTGTTGTTCAGAATCTTTCTGTCCAGTTAGAATTATTAAGTAACCCCAGTTTTTTAAACCTTTTTCTCAAACTTTTTTTAATCTCTAACTTTGGCCACTGGAGTCAAATCCTGATTGTGTCAAAATGACTACAAAAGGAAATTTTAATGGAGTTACTCCGATTCAAAATTGATGTACAAATGTTCCCCTGTAGAAGCAATTTGCTTAGAATATATGATTTTAGAATTTAAATATTATTTCAGAATTTAAACTTCAGTTTTAAATAAAAAGAGGAATTTATTATATGTTACCTATTAGTTGAAGAGGTCCTAGAGATTTTCTGAAATGGGACTACTATCTGAAAACATTTATGGCTTAAGAATAGCTTAGCAACTAGCATACAGTTAAGAATTCAAATGTAGATTTTAATATAATTTTTTGTTACTTGAAAGCAGACAGGCCAGCAAGCAGTTTGGCAGTCCAGGAGATTTTGTTCCTGCAGGTCAAGCATAAAAAGCCTCAGTTACACAGACTAGAAGGCAAAGCTCTGAAAACACTTTAATTAGTCTTTACAGAATTTATAACAATGGGGTGTTTTGCACGAAAAGCCTAAACATTTCACCAACTGCCACTGATCTGTAGGGGCCTTATTTTCCTATGACTTATACACTGTGCAGCCATATTCTTCACATAACTTAAAGGAGACACCCCATTAATATCCTATGTACTCCATTAAAAATGGATGAAAAGTAAACTCCCTTTTTTACAATCAATCTGTACATATCAGTTCTGTTTTGGATTTAAGAGAGCTTTCCAGTTTTAATGCCATTACACATTTTATATTCAAGTCTGGTTTACAGTGCATCAAGTACTGTAACATTCACAGGGTAGCCTGAAGGGGAAGGATATTTTTCTGATCTAAATACACAGGACAAATCCTGAAGCCCTTTACAAACCCTGTGTTGAAGATCCCAACTGAAACGATGGGATCTTTACCTGAGCAAGGAGGCCGATACCTTGAAACTAGGCTCAACTCTTTGAATACCAGCTGTTTTTGAGAATGCTGCTTGACCAGGACTCACTCTTTGACCATCATTCTTCTGAGATACATGAATTGCGTGTCATGGAGTTTATTTTGCCAGGAGATCTCTGAAAAGAACAAAGATGGTGACCGTTCTCTGTAAATATAAAGGTCCTGATTCTGTATTCCTAACAATCTTGTGCCTGTTTATGGTAAATAATGTTGGCCTGAATTACTCAACTTGCAAAAACCAGTAAAGCCCAAAAAATCCAGTAGTACACTTTGGACAGGTCACAGTCCTCTAAATATTTACCATAATCCTCTGTGTGCATTAGAGGAAATTACAGTCTCAACAAGATGTATCAGCATTTCGGTGTTCTGAACATAGATAGTGCTTGTGAAAAGCTTCATGACTTTTTAGGAATAAAGGGCACTGTATGAATGAACAATACAATTTTAAACCTTTGGAGACTGCACATGTATATTTTTTTCATATTTCTTTAGTATATATTTGGCTGAAATTGTCAGAATTTTCTTTGTGAGGTACATATCTAGACTGTGTAAATAGAGGAGCATATCCAGACTCATCTGAAAAAGGCACTTTACGGTGAGCAAGTAGTTGCTGAACTTTAGAAACTTAATAACCTGCATGCCATCACATTTCCTCATGACCTAATATTTGTCCTGCGATGCTTTGTTGCAGATGCCTACGTTCTGGGAAGCCATTCCTAGAGAGCTGCCACTTAACATTCAATTTGCTGTTGCTGCAAACTTTCATGCCAGAAAACAGACCCCAGAATATTCAGAGAAAGTGAACACAAAGAAGACACAAACACACAGAGAGGAAGTTCAGAAGCATTTTGAGTAAATGTTCATAAAAAGCTGTTAATACATACACATCTAGTTTTGGTTTAGAGAATTTTGAAAGATGTAATATTGGGGGACATGATCCTCCCTAAGAATTACTGTGACACTTGGGCAGTTCACAAATAGCAATATTTACACTATTTAGTGGAAGCATTCATTTTAACTCTTTTTCTGGTCCATAGTTTCAGTGAAGTGTTGCTAATTATGCTGTGGAGAGCTATTATAACCCAGTTGTTTTCAATGACTATTCACCTCGTGACATCTGATCCTAATCCTGACATTAATAGGAAAATAAATCATTTCAGTGTTACTCTTTGTGGTAGAAACAAGCAAACAAAAACCCTGTAAATCCCAAGTTAAGTATATGTTTGACTGGATGAGGAAGAACAATTTCATGTGAACATCTCTGCAGAGCACTTAGTAGTGTGCATTTGTATTTCTGAGCAGTGGAAAATGAGGAGGAAGACATGGTTCTGTATCCAGAGGAGACTCGGAGCAGTTTTTATCTGGAGGGGGCTGCTTTCAGCCATGTGGATAGAGGACTACAGAACAATATTCATGAAGGCAAAACTGAACTTTTTATTCTTCTGTGATGAAACAATTTTCCCTGTCCATGACATCCCTTTGTATTTTTGCAGTGCCTTGGAGATGGTTTTTGCCCTGTTACTGGCTGTCTGAAATGGCCTTTTTATCTCAGACTTCCACAGCCCATTTTTTCATTCCTCTTTGCCCTTTTAATTGCTCTTCTCCTTACTTCCCACTCACTTATATTCCTTCCTTGCTTGTTTCTTGTACCATGTCCACACTACCATTCTTTGTTACCCTTGTTGTATGGCAAAAAAGACAACATACTTGGTTTCTCAAAAAAAGAAAAAAAAAATCAAAACAAGCCTGATCCAGGCAAGCTCAACACAAGACCTGCCTATGTTCCTGAAGTCTTAAAACCATTTCTTTTGTGCTTGGCTTCTGAGTTGGGAGCAGGGGCTGTGCTTCCTTTGTGCTCATACAGTATTTCTCAGTATGGGGCTATGGTTCTTTCTGGGTCAGTACTGGGGGGTTTTACTGCTGTGTCTGCTACTACTCAAGTTAAAAAATTAACAGTAGTGCAATTTTCCTTTGCCCTTGCTCTCTTGCCCAGCTGTGCTGAGCGCTGAAGTGGAGAAGGAGGTGATGGCTGTGCAGTAGAGACTCCTGGAGGGGGATAGTATCTAGCAGAGTTGTAATTTATGTCAGTCCTTTATTTCCACTACCGAGAGTCTGAGAGGCATCTTAGTTTTGTTTTAGAAGGGGCAAGACACCTAACGGATGGCTTAGAAATGGGAGAAAATGTTAAGCAAACATTTTAGTCATGCTGATTGCCTAATTTCAAAGTGTTTATTCTGACTACTGGTTTCTCACTTCAATAAATGTTTTTACAAGAGGTCTTAGGACCTTAATGGAATTCACTCCCTTTTCTTTCCTCTTTAAAGCACCTGACGAGATAGTAGGAAACATTAACTAAAACATAATGTTTTCTTATCGTCATCACTAGTAACTTTTAACAGAATTTGTTTGGGAATAGCTTGCTCTCTTCTTGTTCTTTGTATTTAAGTGCCTAGACAATGATAGCTTATCTCTTCCATTTTCAGATTCACATGTATCTGTGCACTGGTATTGTGTCCTTGTCTGTATGCCCACTTGCTTTTATCAGAACTTGTTTCAGTAGAAACGACCAGAGTAGCAGAGCAAAAAAAGTTAAAACTGCCGTGCTAAAAGTGTAATACAACCTAGAAGCAATCAATGCACTTCTGCTAACAACCTGTGAAAACAGTGCTGTAAGTGGAGGGTCAGTGTTTATTTTGGCTTATGAAACATTAAGATAAATCTTAGCTGTGATGAGCAGGTTTAAGCCAAATGATAAATGTTGCTAAGCAACATGATACTTTTAGTGTTTGCTTATGGTGGGAGAATACTTGGCAGGTATGGGCAAGTTCTCCTTTTTTTTTCTCCCGTTTTTGAACCTTACTAAGGAGTATTATTCTGCTTCAAAAGGAAGCAGGATGTTGCTGTGAACTTGACTCCACTTGGGCATACAGGTATATTGTTTTATGTGTGTTAGACAAAGGTTTAGATTGTACCTGCTGGATTTCCTAATTCCTTCACTTTCTAAGATCTAAGGCTCACTCTCCAACAGAGTATCTCCAGATAGTTCTCTGGAACCATTTCCATCCTCTGCTGGTCTTGGGCCACCTGAGAAGAAAGGGTAGAGAATAGCCTAGAAAAGGAAGTTGTGGGAGGAGGCGTGGATTAACATCTTCAAGATATAGGGGTTCACTGCTGTCTGTGGCTGAGGTGCCAGTGGCTTCCCTGGAGCCACTCTCTAGATGCACTGAATTCCCCAAATGACCCGCAGCGCTTGAAGGAGGAGTTGCTGAAGGAATTTGTCATCTGTGTACAGTGGAGGATTGGAAAGGATGCCTGTGTTCCTACTGCCCAGCCAGAGCCTTATTGACAGAGGGAATGATTGCAGTTGTGGTTATTGGAGTGTTCAAAAGTTAATTTGTAAGCATCTCTCTTGAATCTGTTTCTGTTCAGGGGAGAAAAAAAAGAAAGAATTACAGAATAGCAGGGTGTGTTTTGATAAAAGGCTGTATTTTTAAAATATTTACTGTGATTTGCAGGATATTTTCTATTAAAGGGGATACTGACAATACAGCAGTTAACAAAAATAACATACTACACAAAAGTAAAATATGTAGTAGTATTTGTTTAAATGTTTTACAGTTTTTCTTATTTGAAAATACTTTTTAGTATGCTAAGAATTAATGAGGAAGTTTAAAAATATTTAAAATTGCTTTTCAGATTGGTACAATCCACAACAATTGTACCACTGGATTATTTTGTATTGTGAAAAGGTCTCCCGAAGAGAAGTTTTTCAATAAAAGAAAGGTATCATTATCATGTGGGTAACCACCCAGTCATTGTAACTAGTCCTGTTTATTATACATAATTCTTATCACGAGGGCAAATAATCCATCAGCAAGCAAGCTGATTACTAATTACCTTGTTGAAAGGCAGATGTGGTGCATAACTATGCCCATTGTATTTCTGCCTAGAATTTCCTGGACATAAAAATGTCTTCACGTTCTCTGCAGCACATGCTCAATGAGTCTCATGCTTCCAAGAAATGCCAGGCCTACTGCACGTGCACTAAGCAGATGATAGTCTCTGCAGAGTGAGGAAGGACAGTGTGTTTGGGACTTATTGGGCTTAGTGCACATGAACAGATCACCTGTACAGTTGACCCTTCCTGAAAAGTCAGACTGTGTACAAGTTGCCCACTAGTTTTTGCAAGCTTGCCAGAAAGGTAAATTGTCCTAAAAGTCATCTGTGAAGTGCATATACAATGGGGTTCTACTTGGGGGTACTGGGCAGGGTTATGATTTATAGGTAATCAGGCAGCCCAGCTGAAACAGAAAGTTACCAGACTTTGGATTCTTCCGAGACAAAATAGGATCCCAGGTGTTACAGTGCCAGTCATACCTTGTAACTCCCGAGTTGTGCAGTGACTTCTGTAAATAAATCTCTTAACGATGGGAATATTGACATAGAATGTGGGGAAGAACCAAAACAAGATCAGAAGGTGGCCGCTGTCTGCCAGTGGAGTTTGTGTAGATGTTGGTGAGAATGCAGCTGCTGTAGCTTTACTCTAGTCAAGTCAAAAATAGCTCAGGGAATGTGAATCAGGAGAGTAATACAGAGAATTTCAGAAAGCTGCCTTCATAATATATAAGCATATGGGAAGAATAGTTTAGGTAGGCACCTTCTGAGGTTCCACATGTGTTCCAGAGAACTATGGGTAACAATTAATTCTTCTCGGTACTTTCTAACACTTCTGTGTCTTTGAGGATTAGTCTGTTCACTATTGAACAGAATAATTTTAAGAGGTACTGTAAAGGGAACAGTCTTACATGTCTGTAAGTGATCTATCTGCTCTCCTTTCAAGTGCTGCTACAGATTTGTGGAACTGAGGGATGCTGGATGTGAAAACTATCCCATCCCATTTTAATTGTGAGTTTGACATCAGTGTGTAACTTCTTTCCTCACTGTCTCTGTGGACCTTCCACACTGTAATATGAGCAGAAAACACTTCACAACAGCAGTTGTGAATGTAAGCTTACAAAACTGAGTTTGAGAGACTAAAAAAATTCCTGTGGAAGCAAAGGTTGCCTGTGATGGTTCTTCCTCTTATGGGTTGAGTGCATGTTTAGACTTTCACATTTTTGTTACCCTAATAACTAATCTCAGCTTCTGCAAAAGCACTGCAATTTGGATCTTCATAAAACAACTGTATGTTTACCCCCTTTTTCCAGTGAAATGTTAGTAAGTATGTGGAAATCAGGACATAATAATTACTGTTTTTTCAACTTGCAAGAATTGTATTATGGTAGATTGACTAGGTACCAGAGTTAGAATAGACTTAAATTTGCAGGTTTGGAATTTCGTTAAAATACAGTTTTCTAATGTTACAAAATGTCATGCTGACTAAATGGGGAGATCGTCATTGTAGTTGCACACTCTTTGTAATGTTCAGTAAATGCTTATGAACATTTTAAATTATCTCCTGTACTAGTTTTATGTCAGTCACACAGATAACTACCCATTGTTGCTTCCTTGCAATTTTTAAAAATTGACCACATAAGACATTTTGAACAGATGCAGACAGATGTCTACATCCTCTGTTTTTGAAGATCATTACACATTCACTTACAGGTGAATGTATTATTTCTGTCTATCTTTGCTAGTCTTTCATCTTTGGTAACCATTTGAAGCCATCCAATTCCGCAAAATAGGCTTATATTTAAGTTTTTTACATCCCTACATATTCTAGACTCTCCTGCGTTTTCCCTTGATGCTGTATGTAAGTATAAAATCACTTAGAGTGTACATCAAATTAAGATTTTGGTTTTAATTGTGCTCTCTTCATCATGAAGATGCTTATCTGAAAAGAACCAATAATCTACAGCACAGTTTTGGACATCTCTTTGGTTTCCGTCACCTTGAAATCATTAATGAAATCTGTGTGTTTGACATCTGTGTGCAGAAGTCAACAAGCCAAGCAGTGAGCTTTTGTTCTGGTTTTGACATTAGTAATTAGTAGCAGAACACTGAAATCAGCAGTTAGAAAAGTATGAACATACTTAAATTTTGTGCCAGTAGTAACAGACTCTCACAATAACAGTTAGAGGTCTGCCAGTTTTTCCATGTTAAATAGCTCTGACCCAAACTGTACATAATTATCTATGAAAATAGCATGCAATTTTATTCAGAATTTTGTGATGGCTAAATAAGGAGAAAAATGACTGTTTATTGATACTGAATATGTATTCTCTGTGAATGGAAACCTTCAAGGTTCTCTAAGAATTTGGATTGCTATCTGAAAAATCAGTAATCACTATCAGTGATCTGTTATGAGATTTTAATCTGGAACACGGAATATTTTTTGATACAGTTGCCCAAACTGTCCATGTAAACTCTCCATGTTAAATAGCTTTCTATGTACCTGTACCTGAATATCAGGAATCCCAGTGCATTATGAATAGCTGGTTTCAAAGCATCAGCAAAACAGGACCCAAGCTTTTGTGAAATATTGGGATTAGGAATTCTTAAAAATTTCATAGAACGGGCAATTTAATTTACCCAACCAAAGAATTTAGAGCAATTTAGCTTTAGATAGAGATTGTCACTTGTGGACATTTATTTAAGCATGAGGATGATTTGCTATCTCTTATACTAGGAGAATAAAACCGTTGTGGTGTTGTGTATATGCCTTTTCATGACCTGTGTATAAAAGAATGCTTAGTTTAGTGAGAGGATCTATAAGCCTGAGTAGTATCAAGTTCAGTTTCTTGCTGTTCTCTCTCACCGAACTCTAATTTTTCTAAATCTATGGAACTTGAACTTTCTTAATGACACTTTTGTTAATTACTTCCAGGTTCCACTTGGTATGCCTTGCTTTTTCCAACTGTAAATAGGGAATGAGTGTTCCTTTTTGAAACATTTTCAAACTTCGAGTGACGCATGCCATCTAATTGTAATTTGTTGGTAAAATAATTTTTTCTTGTTCATGAGATTACTCATTTACTAAAATACTTCTACAAGAAATTGTGAATAATGCCTTAGAAGAATAATTTCATTGTCTTCAAACTGTTAGCACTCTTCTTGTCACTTTTCACCACATTTTTCAGAACAAATACTGTTGTTGGTATCTACCAACTCCCTTCTGCCTTGTTGGGATGCATATTTCTTAATGCCACTCAAAACAAGAGGCTGATAACACAGACTGTGTTTGAGTTACCAGTTCATTGTTTGGGGACAGGTGTTGGCCTTTGATAGATAAAAGTCATGTCAGAAGGCAGGCTTTGAGTAGTATCCAGATTCCACACCCTCCAGGTATTGTCTAGTAGCTCATTAGATTTGCAAAATAGCTCTGTCTTCAGGACAAGTGGCCAAATAACTCCAGTTGTCATGAACTTTGGGGAACATGCCAAGGTTTTCTGTGCATCCTGTGGCAGGTCATTGCTGCCCACCAAGTCAACGGGAATTGTGCTTTTGATGAGTCAGTTGATCTGGAGAGGACTGCTGAGTTATGATGAATTATACTGTATTAAGGCACTAACTATACTGTCTGAGCAACTGAAAGTCTGCTTTGCTTTCGTAAATGGCATCACCATAACTCCACGTAAGAGAGGTGGTATTTGTATGTCCATGTTGGTTGCCATTTCTACTTTAAAATCTTCCCCCTTGTATTAAAGTGTCTGTGTTCAGGCACTGTGAAGTAAGCACTACCATTCAAATAATTTTATTTAACTATTTATATAAAAGTCAGTAATTCAGTAATTAATCCTTGCTGGTCTGAAAAGTAGGCACGTAAATATCCCCATTTCTGGAGGCTGTGAAAGTGAGGCAGCTGGGAGTTCTTGACTTACCAGAAATCTTAGAGAGTCCACAAGTTTGGAATTGGAACAGGAATTCCTGGCTCTCCCTCATATTCTCAGGCAAGTAGATTGCATCTCACTGAGAAGTGTGTGAAAGCTGATAACATTATAGTCCAACTGATAACCCTCTGGGGAGATGGAAGGCTCTGCCTTGAAGTTCACCAGATGTTTGAAAGTTTATGTTGTATGTGAGTTATGAAGAACTGTATCCTTAATACAAGCTTTCAGAATTGTATAGAATTATGTCACGCAGTTATAGGTATTTATACACAGTAAGACTTAGTTTAAAACTCCTTAGCAATGTTGCCGTTTTCTGTTAAATTCACTCTAATTTTCCAAGAAGAGTATCTCATCTAGTTCCTTAAGCATTACCTTGTAATAGTATTTCTTATATTCCCCCCCCCCCCCCCTTTTTTTTTTTTTTTTTTTGTTTTTTTTTTTTCTCTTCTGCCGACCACGGGGGGACG
>NW_010972590.1:211413-224500 GCF_000737465.1 Haliaeetus leucocephalus
TTTTTTATCCCCCCCCCCCCCCTTTTTTTTTTTAGCTCATGGTTTTCATTACATTTCTCTGACTAGTTTATTTGGGTAAAGTCTTTAGGTTTTTTCTTATATCTTAAAGATTTAAATAAAGAACAGAGCAATGGGGTAGGCTTGCTCTTGTTGTAATAGCTTTTATTTTTCTGGAAGTGCTTTTGTTAGAACCTGCTTTTTCTCCCTGCTAACTGATATATTAAACACTTTATAAATTTGAGGGTTAAATCTGGCCACAGCAAAAGAACAAAATTGCCATGGACTTCAAAAGGATCAGAATTCCAGCCTAAAATTTTACAGTCCTGACAGAAAAATTATCTCTTTTGCCTAAGCTTAGAAGGGAAATCTAAATAAGCTTGAAATCTTCAAGAAGGCATTTATTACTATCATTAGTAGATAGTCCTCCTTGATTTCTGCTTAACCTACACCTAATGTCACATCTAATGAAATGTAGTGGTCACCGTTATTAAACAAAAATACTGAAATGTTACAGAAGTACACAAAGTTATGATAAAATATTGAACTACGTTGTGCTTGTATTTCTTTGTGGCCTGTTGGTTAATTAATTTTACATGACAGGGGCTAAAGTAAAGAGACTTATCATAAAGTAAACAATTAAAAGTCATTAATAACTTAGACAAATAATGGTGTTCATGCAGTGAATTGTTATTATCAGCCTATATTTGAAAAAACTTACAGATGAGGATAATTTAGTGCACTACATTTCAAAGAGGCCAGTCATCTTGTTACCAGTATAACATCAAATAAAATTACTCCCTTTTTAACTGCAGTGTGAATATTCAAATAACTTGTTTCATGAGCTAAATATCTTCTTAAATCATAGGAATAGTGCAGCCAGAGAGAGGCGAGAAAGAGCCTGCCTGTGAGAAAGTAAGGCAGAGTGTTCATTATTAAACACTGCTTACTGCTAAAATATGGTTTCCATATGGAGTAGACTACATGTAATTTATGTAAACCACATTGGTAATAGTTTTTATCAAGTGGTGCTAAACACAAGCTAAATCCAGCATAACTGTTTATGTAGACTGCATGTAAGTAAATTGTGGGTATTACTAGGGCTAGTCAGATCTTTCAGGAAAATATTTCCATTGCTGTCCCCATTATATAGTAACACAGCCCACATCTGCAGCAATGCCAGCTTTGGCTAAGACGATTCTGAAGCTTAGGCAGGAAGTGAAAGAAACTAATTTGTAATAAATCACTAATGGCACTCATGTAAGGACTTGTAGCTGTAGTGACATATAAAATATATCTGTTAAACATACTTTTCTCTGCACAGGTATTCATATGTTTTACTCTTCCTTTTGAAAGGTGGGATGAGGTTTATGATAGGAGGAAAAGACATAGTGAAAACTACACAGAATTATAGCTAGGCACCTAATGGCAGTGATGATAAGGAAAAACTGAAAAGGCTTTTCTGAGGGTAAGGTATGCTTTCCTAACATGCTAAAAGGCAAGAAAGTAGTTGTGATTTGGGTGAGACTTTCTGACAAAATATAAGAAGATCCTAACTTAGATTAAAAACTGCATAAGAACTAATCACAGAATGGAAATAAAGATTCCCTTCTGAGATGAGGTAGACTTTAGTATTAGACCACACAATGTTTTTTATATTCGTTATTTACTTGGAAAGAAGTGTGTAGGGTTAGTTTGCTAAGCAGGTAAGACTAATTTGAAGATGAAGTCTATTTAAAAGACAACGGAAACACTCTTTAGATAACAGTGTTTGATGGATTGAACTGCAAGCTCCTGACCTCTGATCCTGCCTGTGCCATCTCTTTATGGACAAATCTTTCAACACCCATGTTTATTTTTCTTATTGTAGATAGTAACGCTTAATAAGGTAGGTCAAGAATTCTGTTGGTATAATTTTAAATGTGGGGGGGGGGGGGCACGGGACACACGACACCCACAACAAAACAATTTCTAGAAAAACTCAACCAGAAAAGACACTGAGCAAGCTGCTTAAAAGTATTCGTGCTTTCAGGATGGACTTTGACCACATGACCTCCAGAGTTTCCTTCCAACCTAAATTAGTATATGATTCTTAAAAAAAAAAAAAAAGGAACCCCCCCAAAACTAATGGCATATGTATTACACAGTTTGTGTTCTTGGGCAAAAGCACACATTTCTTACTGAAAAACTGTACAGTTGCACATATATGTCTGAGAGGAAAATCTTTGGGGTTTTTTTCATGTAACTATGAAGGGAAAATCAAAGTATATACATATAAAAATTTGTTTAAATTATAGTCACAGTCTTCTGTGGGTGTTGTTTACATGCGTCATGCAGGTGTACTTTTGAGCTGTCTGTTCTATTGCCTCACTTACATGGCTGGAGCACTGTATCTCTGTGTCACCCAGCTGACACGTTGAAGAACAGCTAGCCTCAAAGCATCTTCAATTGCTTTGGATGCTCCCTTCTCTGGGAGGGATGCATAACTATTTCCAAAGAAACTCGAGGTGTACCTGAAGGTAGATGGGTTGGTGATTTCAATAGGAATCTGCCCCTAAGAGAAGCAGTAAATAATACTGACATGTTCAAATCTATGATTATATGTATTTTTCTTACAAGAAATAATACAATTTTCTAACATTGAATATTAGCCAACTACCAAGGGCAGCTATCACTTTTTTAATAGTCACTGCTGTTAATTATAATCTGGCTTAGTCAAACTGTTAACTTGTATGGTAAATTTATTCCTTCCTCTCAGTTTATAAAAGGTGCATTAATGGTCTCCAATTTGTATAAATCACACAATTGCTGGAAAAAACCTGTAGTTTTCAATTCAAACAGTCTGGCCACTTCTGGAAATCACTGGATGAATTTTGCAATTGGCAAAGTCATGTGACATTGTTTTTGAATCATAATTGATTGGATTAATGCTTCAAAACATTTTGTCAAGAAAAAAAAAGGTATATTTCATTTCTCAGTTTAATTCTTCTCAGCAATTCCCCTGCTATAATGTGGGGTTTTTAAAATATCTGAATGTAAAAAAGTGAATTGATAAACAACCATTAATTGAAACAGGACAAATAGAGATTCTGTTTCGCATTCAGGGAAGTGTGCATGAATACATTTTCCTCTACTCAGGAAACTGTAGTGAGGTGTGCTATCATACAGGGTACTGTATTTTATACTGTAATTTTTGGAATCACTTTATATTGAATTGAATTTTAATTTCTATAAAATGTCCATTTCAGAAAAAAATGGAAGTAAAAATATTAACTAAAAAGCTATATTGTTGATATGGTTACTCAGCTGTCATTGTAGTAAATGTCTGATTACAGGGATTTAGAATTAACTGTATAATTGTAAATGAAGTTATAAGACACCATGCAAAAGTTATCCCTCCTATGTTGATGCTGGATATCTTTTAATTGTCTTTTCCCAGTTCTTTCTTTTGATGCTTGACTGATTTTATTTTTTTTTCTTTTGAATTTGGGAAGATGGATGGGTGTCATTTTTTGTGCTCACAGAAAAATAAAGCTTGCGTTAGAAGGTAATGTAAATTGTAAAGCTAATTCAGTGATAGCAGTTTATTATTGTTATGACTATTCTTTATATGACTCTACAAAGGTCTGCTGAAGACCTCTTTCATTTTAAGAGGAAATATATTTATTAGTTTGTAATTTGAGGTAAACCAGTAAATCATTAAAACAAAACAACCTTCTGCCCTACAGTTAAAAAAGGTGATTTTTAAGTGTGTAAAGAGTTCAAATTTGTAATTTCCTTTTAAGGCTGCACAGTTGATGGTGCTGGTGCAGGGCTGATGTTAGGGTAATATACAAGATAACTTAAAGACTTTGTCTGCTCTTTTCATAACCTGCTATACCTGTCCCACCCAAAAAAACCCTTTAAAATCCCAGTCCATCCATAACAGCTCTTTAGAGGGCATATGTCTGAGCTGTCTTAAGTCTATCTTATCAAGAAGGAGAGCATGGAGATGAATTGCAGCACCCTTTCATCAACCTTTCCAGTTTTCCAGTGCTGGTGAGAGCCTCAGTTGTAACCTAAGAACAGCATCAGTGTTACCTCTGGTATAGGAAACACAATAATTTGACTACAAATAGATTCAGGAGCTGATATCCATGTAGCAGAAAGGGATGAATACAAATACCATGAAGGAGATTTCTTTACCCTCTGAAAATGAAGTCCTTATAGAATACATGGCACATCTAGGAGTGAATAATAATCTGAACAGTTACTAAAATCATGATGCTATCTGGTATGTCAAGCTGACTTGAGAAGCTTCTCATCATTTGTAAATACTGTTAGCTGAAAATTTTCTTTGTTAGTTGATTCCCTCCTTTATTACAGAGGGAGGTCTGTATAATTGGATGTGTAGTGCACATGTTGCTCTTAGTATGTCAGCATGATATCATGGTTATGTTGGGTAGGGGGAGATCACAGTACATGTATTTATGTGTGAAACTATACTTAAAATAGTTTTCCTACAAAGTATGTTTGTATACAAAATATATAATGGCACAGCACTGCATTGAAGTGTTGTTTGCACTTGATAGGGAGTCACTGAATAGCTCACTTAATGGTTTTACTGCTTGGGGGTAATGTGACCATCCACAGTGAGAACCAAAAGCCTTAAAAGCTGCTAAATGAAGTGTTTGTGTGCACATGTGTACACTGTACAGAAAACAGTCACCAAAAGGGGACAGACTGCTGTGGGTTTTGGCCTTTCTCACATGCTTGCCCAATACATATTGAAGTGTGTGGGGGGTATGTCTGTGTCTGCTGGAAAATCTTATGATAGATATGAGATGTACCTATTGCAGTATTTTCAAGAATCCATCACGAGACAATTATTTCATCTAAATTTGTTCAAAAATTCTGAAAAAGGTGTCATTAATGAAAAATCAATTTCTGTTAAAAATTTCACCCTTTCCTATACAGATATTCTCTAAAATGCATACATATGTGAGCTGCAAGATAAGGAAAGACCAGTCCTGGATCAGGATCTTGACTTTTTAAAAAATATTAGGGTTTATATCTTGCATTTCTGCAGGGATGGAAGCAAGGCAGGGGGGGGAGGGGAGGTGAGAGGGGGAAGGCGGACTTCCCAGTGTGCTATTCAGTACTTGCTTTTAGTCCTAGATGGACCTGGAACATCAGACCTGAGTGTCACAGCATTTCTTACATAAAGGAAAGCCACTCTAAGTCAATTCTGATCTTTTCTTTTCTTTTTTTTTTCACACTGATTACTTTTTTCTCCCCTCCCTCTCAGTCAAGTACAGTAGGCTTATGTTAATTTTGGTACCTGGCCTAACGTGTAGAAGAATCAAGAAATTGTCCCCCTCAAGATTTTTAAAAGCCTCTCTAGAACACAGCTGGAATAGTCTTCAATGAACTACATGGCATTTGCACCACATAAGGCAGTGTGTGGGATATAACTTTTACTGGTTTTCCTGTTGGTGCGATGTATATCATTAGAGATTAACTAAGTCATTTGTAAGTTTCATGACCTTCCCAGATTTAATCTGATAAAATCTCGAGATCTCAGGACAGCATTCTTCCCCACGCCCTGCTTCATTTGTGAGGAGCGTTCTGTGCTTTTAGGTACCAATACAAATTTATGGATATATGCGTGTTTTAAGTATACGTGTGTCTTTTTCTGTGCTTTACGCTGTCGTACAAGCAGAGCAGATGGGTAGATGCATACTCTGTCTCTTTAAATTTCCTGACTTGAGCTAGTTTGACAAAGACCTCCTTATCATTTTCTTGAAACCCAGTTTCCTGAATCAGCGGATTTTTCTCCCCCTTGAAACTTCTGAAACTCTGAACTCTGTCAAAACAAGATGGCTGGCAAGTTTTAGGGACAGAGCAGAGACACAGACAGAGACAAAGAAGCCCCTGAGAAGGCAGACGGACTTAAATTGCTTGTGGTTTTTCAGTACAGCTGGTTTCAGATGTGTCGGCCTTGTTCTGCACTGGTTCCACTGCCAAAGCAAGACTGTCACAGCTGGTAGTACTTACTGCACTTGCGGGAAAGTATGTGATTCATTAGTTGGAACCGTATGTTTTTCACCAGTTCTGGTCATGTTTTTGTTAGGATGTGGTAAAAGCATAAGCAGGGGGTGAAGGGACAATGGAAATATGTGACTTGTTAAAGATTGGCCCCAACCAGTTATTAGCTAAAATGTACGCTGTAAAAAAAAACAAAAAAAAAACAACAACAAAAAACCCCACCGTTGCTCGTAAGACAAATGATTTAATTCTTTAGTTAAGGTCATTTAGCCATAAGTAGTAAAAAAAAATTGTCAACGTCAAATTCTTTTTCCCCTCTTTTCTCTTAAGTATAATGAAATTTTTTACTGAAAACTGTAGTACAGGAAGAAGTCATGCAAGCGAAAGACATTCGTTTGGTAAAAAACAGCCAAACTGGCTAAGAATTTTTAATCTTTGAAAGGAGGTAGCTGCTGCTACTGATAAAATATGACTATGGCATAAAGGCTTGTGGAGAATGCTTGGTGTATTGGCATATTTGGTAGAAGGAGAGCTGTAAGTGGGTGTTCCTGTGCCCACACATGATAAAACACACCAGAACTGTGCAGAGAGATATAACAAGCTCTTCTGTTTACAATTTTTTTTTTGCTGGGGTAGCATCTTCCACTATTTTTAAGTGTTGGAGAGAGTTTTGTACTGGTGTTTATTGTATAGCTGTTTGGACCTAAACATAACTGTTCAAATGAGGAAGACAAAAAACGGGGGATGGGGTGGGACACAGCACATTTGAACCAAACATTACTGTATTCTCAAGCTGCTAATGCACCTCCCACACACACACTTCATAGCACCAATGAAATAACATGAAGTTTTCAAAGCCATGTGTTTAAGAAAGTGCTTTCAAAAAGAGTCTCTATCCCCCCCAACCCTATCCCATTTTTCCCCCCCAGCCTCTTCACACACATACACGGCCACTGGACTTTATAGAGCTAGAACCAGGTCTGTCTCTGATAATTAGCTCAGCTGGCTGCAGCATAAATAAAGGAATGCACTTAGGGGCTGTAGTCTGTGACATGGTTTAACAGAGCATAAAAAGGTGCATCTGTTAACATGCTTGAATTCAGTCACCTTACTGTCACCCACAGAAAGATACCAGCTCTGAAATGTGCCAATGATATTTTGCAAACAAGAGGCCAGTATTGTATTAAATTAACCAGGCTGTGAAAGTGCAAAGTGCTGCTGCTTAAAAACCATGCTGTCTTGGCTTACAGTGGTGTTGCAATGAGTCCCTCCAGTATCTATTAGGATGACCTGTGGCACTGAATACTTCAACACTCTTCTGGCTAGTATTGTTGACCTTTGTCAGCTTGATAAAAAAGCAGAGCCTAGAAATGTGCTTGTCATTTTTAGTGAACCAGGAGGCTGGAAAGCATGGGGAAAGGGAGGGGGCTGCAGGGAAGCACAGAGATGCCAACAGTCTGTTTTTGTTTAAATTAGGATGCTGAACCTAGGACAAAATTGCAGTCTGCTTCCCTTTTCCTCCCCAGTAGCCCCATGTCTCTCACCCCTTTCTTCCCCTGACTGTTGCTACTTGATTTGAGGTCTGAAATAATGAGGAATGTCTGCGTGATCAAAGTTACTGTCTGCCTCCCGGTCTCCACAGAAGCCCTGCTGTATGTGTTTGGTAGGCGACAAACAGCTTGTTGTAATGTATTTGAAGGTAATACAATCACATTTTTATTATGTTCTTTGAACATTTATTTGAATTTTAATTCAGTAATCCTAATGAAATAAAATACATATTAAAGCCTTTTTTTTTGCTTTTATTTAGCTGTATAATGATTTTTAAATTATTTGCAGGAAAAAGATTACTTCAGCAGAGGATATAGCCAAGCATACCTCAATGAATTGATAAGTTCTTCATTTTATAGATGTGTTGAAAATGTTGATTAAGGTCTACCTAGCTCTGTCTGGAGACCTAAGAAGATAACAGGGTATCTGTATTCAGTACACACATTTGTGCTATACAAACCATTATTTCTACAGCATAACTAATTTTTATATATTATATCTTTTATTAGTATGTATTTTTTATACATCTATATACACATGATAGTCTTCAGAGGGTCCAAACGAGTGCCTTATCTATTAGAAGGTGATGTAATGCCAGTGGGAGCTAGTCCCACACAGCTTGAACAAAAAATTACTCCATTTGGCAGTAACAGAATGTGGATGACCAGGAGGTGTGATGCATTCTCTACTGTATTTTGAAGTAGTTACACTGAAAATATCCCACCCAGTTGTGCTTGGCCTTTTAGTCCTGACATTGGGCCACACCTGCATTCCTGATGTCCAGACCCATCTTTGTTTTTGCCAACTGCCTTTACCCAGGAATATCTTCAGGGAAAAAAATAAAAATCTAAAAAAAAACCCTCGAAAACCCACGCATTAACATTTACCTTATTGCTTGGAGAGGGGGGCAGGGGAGGGAAAGAAGTTGCTATCAAGAGAGATCATAGTACCTCAAAAATCCCTTTATCTGAGTGCTGTGAAGTTATAGTAAGCCAGCTGTGAAACAGAAGAAAAAAAGCCACTGAGTTCTTTTCAGCTCTCTTGATTTTTTTCTTCCCAGTTATGACTTTTCCCCTCACTTTTTTTTCTTTTTTTTTTTTCTTCTCCCCCTCTCTCTTAATCTCAAGGGAGTTTCAAGAGAAGCAAACCTGGAGGAAAAAAAAAAAAAAAAAGCTGAGGTTTATGTTAGAAGAAATTAAGGTTAATGATCATTGGCTCATTTTCCTATTCCGTGGGTGTGGATGGAGGAGTAATCAGTGCAGGTGGCTTTGCCAGTTGGGAGTTTCTCTTTGTCATCAAGAAAATAAGGAGTGCAGGGATTGAATTACCACAACTATTTCAGGGCTAAACATACTTGGTTCCCCATTGGCTCTGGTTTAAGGACAGAAAGCTGACATTAATTTTATCCAGAAGAAAAGAACAGTTAATTCTCTATATATTTTGAGATAATTTTACCAAATGTATAAGAATCTGTGCTTGTTCAAATGTATGTCTAGTGTAATCTTACAAATAATTTTGCATCATATAACACACTAAAAAGCAAAGTATTTTTCTTAATTTGCTCTGACAATTTATGTTTCTGTGCCCAATTACCACTCACTTTATTGAATGTTTAAGAGCTGCTTATTAAAATATGTGCTCCAACTGCTCCATTTGGCTTCCCAGATGCCTGTTATTACATGTAAAGGTGCTCCCTTCTAACTTCTAGAGGATGGATAGAATTGAAGAAGTTCTGTTCAGTTTGAAAAGGAAGTGGTGGATTTAGTTAAGGAAGTGTGTGCTAGCCATGAAAGGGTATCAAGCGTGCATTCACATCTCAGCCATAGAAGAGCTGTTCTTTAAAGAAAAATGTTTTTGGGAAAGAATGATGAAATGACAAATAATTCAGGCAAACAAGCCCCTGATAAATCCCACTTAGAAGTCTTCTACATCAATGACATTTTGTGTCTGATGCTGCTGGAACAGGTTATGGTCAAGAGATTTCAATTTAGAATACAGAAAAGTCAGAAATAAAAGTCAATGGGAGTCTGTAAAAGGTATTGAGTAGGAGGGAAAACAGTGCTTGGAGTGTTTTGAATTGTGTGTGTTTTTCTAACACATGCATTTGCCCATCCATGCTGCATTGTGTTTGACTAGAAGGGGAATATTAAAACCAAATAGGTAGTTTTATTTACAGAACACGATGCAGCCAGCAGTAGCGACTGTTCTTTTAGCACTAAATCTGTGCAGATGTTAAATTATAGGTAATGTAGTTCTAGTTAAAATAAAGTCTTATGACTACTGCATGTACTCATTGTTGTGGGTTGTTTTCTTAATGAAGCTGATGGCAATCCCCCATTCACACTCTTACTGGAACAACAGTTATTTGGCTTTGCAAAAGAGACAGTGTTACAGATTTAGTTGCTATTATTCAAAATAAAATATTACAGCATGAGGAGGTTTAACTGGTAGAATAGGGGGCTGGATTTTGGTTCCCTTGGTCCTCTGAGGTAAAAGTCAACATGCAGCTGAATATTCATGAGGCATTCATTAATATGAATAGTTGGTCTGCTGCTGCACCTTTCCATGGTTTATTAATAACTTATGGACAGACCACTCCCAAGCATACAGAGGGCAAGAATACTTTAATGATTGCAGCATTCACTCCGTAAAAAGAAAAGAATGAGATGGTTTATTTCAGCAGCATCATTTGGAATGCTGTAGTTAAGGTGTCAGTAGCACACTGTACTTAAGGTTGTATTGGTAACACTTGAACTACAAATCCCTTTTTTTTCCCCAAGGTTATAAGTTGTGTGTAAAACTTCGTTCCAGGCTGAAACATGACATAAATATCTGCCTTGAAGCAACTATTTTTTGGCTCAATCTTTTAGCATATCCTTTTATCTTTTCTTATTTTAAGTCAATGAATAGAGGGAAAATAAAATTAATGTTACCATTTCAAGGCTTTCTTCTTCCTTGCTGATGAAACTCAAAATGATCTTAAATTAAAAACAAAAATGTTGGCATATTATCAGTCCATAGCATGGTCTGGGTGTTTCTGGCATTGAAAAGCAATGTTTGTTACTCATGTAAAAAGAAGTTTTTTAAAAACTCACGTTGTATTAAGAAGCCCTGCTGTTGATAGATGATTATAGTTACAATCCATAGATAATCTCACTAGAGGGGGGGAATGATATGGGAAAGATACTGAATTTAGAATAAAAATAAGACCTTTTAAACACCAATATTTTTGTGCTCTGAAAAGTATTTAATCTTGGGCATAGCATTCGTTACTACCCAATAATACTATGTAGTCATATTTTGTAAATAGTATCTACGGTAAAAATATACCATGCTTTCTTCCATAATTTACTAAACAAGAGTTTGACACTTTCTCAAGAAAAAGTGCATGCCATGTTATTTCACTGTTTTCCATAATAATGCAACTTCTGTCATTTCAGAGAAGTAGCCAATTTTACTTTGTATGTTACACTTTCACTCTTAAGTAACTTCAGCTGCTGAGGCTGTGTTGTGAAGCCCTCATTAAATTGAGGGTTGACGATGTACATTCTTGTTATGCCTTAAATGCACATAATTACATCCCATGGCTTGTGCTGAGCCTGGTCAGACAGTCTTTTTTGTTTCTTTCTTTCTTTCTCCCTTTTCTTTCTGTGTAAGTGTCTTTTAAAATTTTAACCCTAAAAGTCCACTAATGTAAAGAAAAACTGAGTCATGAAATGGAACTGAAGAAATTTCACCCATTAATCAGTATCCAACGAGAGTGGGGAAAAATATTCAAGAATTGTAAGAAATGTTGGTTTTTTTGGTTTTTTTCCCCCCCAATTTTTAGCCTTGATAAAGTTAACATAGGGGTGTTATCATTTGGTAGAAGAAACTGCATAGTTTTTTGTAAGCTTTTAATTTTTTTTTAGTATCTAGCACGCTACCCTCCAATGAAGCCTCCCCTGGGACTGTAATTTTTCTTTTGTGATTAAAAGTACTGAAGTACCTTGGATCAGGGGATTACTAGTTAGATACAGAGTCTTTCTGCTTTAGGTCACCAGTTTGAATTCAGTCCAGGCAATCAGCAGACTGCTGCTAACATCTGAGGGCAGCATGGCATTCTCAGTCCAATTCCCAGTAGGCACGTTTTTTTCTCTTCTTCCATTCTCCAGTCTTTCTCTCCTGGGTTAAGCTCCTTGTGTTGGGTAATCATCCTGCCAAGTTTAAGTGAGTTCCATCATCCACACTTGGATCCAGTTTTCCCTCACCTAGGAACAATTCGTCCACAGTCACTTCTTTTGTGTTACTGAGTCGGGTGTGACATTACCATCACCACCATCAGTGATGTGCCCCTTTAATGTTTCAAGACACTGTGGAGTAGACAGATACATGCCTCAGAAAACTGAAAAGGAAACAAAAAAAATCCCCTAAATTAAACAAAAGATCCTCCCCCCACCCCCCACCACAGCTGTGTTGTGTAGGGTTTTATGGATTAAATGCTTGGCAGAGGTGCTGGAGTTGATAGGATTTCAGTTTACATTGAGACAACTTCATCCACAGAACTCATTTAATTTCATTAGGCTGCCAGACCCTGGGCTGGCTACCCTTCTGGTCATTCTTATCTCTCAGGGAAGATGAGAGGGGTAAAGTTAAAATTAATATCTCAAGGGGAAGATGTGATGGGGTAAAGTTAAAATTAACAGGTTTTTGTATGGGGCACGGGAGTACTTCCGTTTGGATGCTTGTACAATCATGGGAAGCCCTGGAGAAGTTTTTTTGCATCTTTGTGGAAGAAATAAGCACAAAGACTTCTGGATGATGTTTGTCTAGGGCCATCCACTGCAGCCTTTTTATGGATATGACCAGTATATTATGTGTCTGTGTCTCTGTATTTGGGTACAGTAAGGAAATAAAAATAAATAAATACATTGGCTAAATTGTCAGTAATCACAGCAGGAAGCTGAAGGATGAAATGAGCCATGGAGGCTAAGCTACTTTTTCAACCGTGAAGTTGACCTCCTTAGGTCAGGGTTATGACATGCTGGTAGACTGAACAGTGTATAGAAGCTTTACTGCTGCTACCTGTGGTGGTAGAAAAAAGGGGACTTGTAGTTCTGAGGTTACCTGTTCATCTCTTCTATGAGCATTACATTTTCCCTTTACAATCACAGACTTATTTTAAGTGTTAAGGTAATTCAGAGCATTTAAAACATCAGCAGATTATTATTGGAAACATTTTGTATAAGGCAACAAAATATACAGTAGGGAACTAGCCCACTTTGGCAGGAGATAGGCAGGGTGATGTAATGGTCCTTTCCTTCTCTAACATTTATGATGCTAGATTTTATAACTGCTGAGTATATTTTTCCAAAAAAGTTGAAAATGTTACACCCTTTAGCATTAAAATAAATAATTTAGAGCAGGACATAATTGCTCTCAGATCTGCATGGCAGAAATCAGCTCCATTACTCTGCTCTCCCTATGTATATGTTAACATTGATCCCGGGGGGGGGGGGGGGGGGAGATCCGC